>NC_043010.1:33988633-34196133 GCF_006345805.1 Octopus sinensis
GACATTCGAAGCCTCCAATCTTCAGTCAAGAACCGGATCATCTTCGCAATTTCGGCTGATTAATCTTGATAATCTATATATATATATATATATATATATATATATATATATAATATATTATAAAGTTTGATTTAGTGTGCTAAATTGAATTTTTTCTCTGTTGGCTTGGAATTATTATATTCCCTAACTATTAATAATAATAATAATAATAATAATGATATATATATATAGTCTTAGTTTGAGGATGTAGTGTCCTCTTTAGGGATTATAAAATCTAGAGATCAACTGGTGTTATCAATGATATATTGGGAGAATTCTCTCAATATGTAGGGATAAACAGTCTAATTTACATTTATTACAATAAGAAAATATTGTGGATACTTATTTTATTTGTATCACAATTTGAATATAGCAAACAGTTTAATACAAATAAAATTCAAATGAGCAGACATTAACATAAAATAAAATAAGCTTAAGAAGCGCCTACACATTTCAATCTGGTCACTATGTAAACGGTGCTTCGGAATATTTGAACCATGTTAAGAGTTTTAGATGTAAAAAATATAACAACAAAGTGTCCAGATCACTTCAGGGCTGCCTCATTTAAAAGGCTAATGCTTACATGTTTTTCACAGGAATTCAAGTTAGTGGTAAAGAACTTTCTAAATAAGATGGATGAGGACTACATATTCATATGTCGAGTATCTATGTAATAGATCTTATGTAGAAAGTTCTTTACCACTAACTTGAATTTCTGCGAAAAATATGTAAGCATTAGCCTTTTGAATGGGGCAGCCCTGAAGAGATTGGATACCTTGCTGTTATATTTTTTACATCTAAAAATATATATATATATATATATTAGGTGACTAAGTCAGTAGCGGGGTGGATGTTCTGAGAGTGTAGCTGCAAGAATAAGAACAGTCTGGGCAAAGTTCAGAGAGCTCCTACCTTTTCTAGTAACAAAGGCCTCTCGCTCAGAGTGAAAGGTAGACTGTATGAGACATGTGTGTGAATAGCCGTCCTACATGCAGTGAAGCATAGGCTGTGACCGCTGAGGACATGTGTAAGCTTGCAAGAAACAAAGCTAGTATGCTCCACAAAATGTGTAATGTCAGTGTGCATACACGACAGAGTGTAAGTGCCCTGAAAGAAAAGTTAGACATAAGAAGCATCAGATGTAGTGTGCAAGAGAGATGACTGTGCTGGTATGGTTATGTGTTACATATGGATGAGGACAGCAGTGTGAAAAAGTGTTCCTGGAGGGAACCTGTGGAAGAGGTAGACCCAGGAAGACCTGGGATGTGATGGTGAAGCATGACCTTTGAATGTTGGGCTTCAAGGAGGCAATGACAAGCAACTGAGCCCTTTGGAGATATGCTGTGCTTGAGAAGATCCTTACTGTTTAAATCAGGTTTGTGTTCTCCCAGTCAACAGCCTTATCATTACTGGTACTTTAAACTCTTCGGTTGTATATTTGTGTGAATAAAATCGTTTTTCTTTGGAATAGAAAAAAGTCTATCTTTATTTCTACTTTTGCTGGTGTCTCAAATTTAGGTTAAATCAGTGTTTCTCAAAGGGGAGGCCTGTGGGACGGTTGGACAAGTTGTTTTGAGAAAATTTGGTTTAAATGTTCAACAACTCAGCACCATCTATTGGACGGGGGGTGGGGGGTGTTTTGCTTGTACTTATATAGAATCTCTATATAACTGCCTATTACAGATGGAATATTTTACTAAACCAGAGTTGACTTTTCACGAAACAATAACAAAATTATGCATACTGTTCCTTTTTGAGATAAACATCTTTCAGTTTCAGTCTTTAACTTACCTATTCTGCTCAGATTAATCTTTTTTTCTCTAATGGTGAAGTTTGAATTTACATAGAATCCGTTTTCCTCATCTAGACATTAACATTAAAGACTTCCAGTTATTCTGGTTCAGTCTTACTTCCACATTCCTCCTAGATTCACCTATTATTTCTTGTACTCTCTGATATCCTAAACCCCACAACTCTTTTCTTGCATTGAGGATATCTATTTCATGTTACTTCCTCTCTGAAATCCTTATTCTTCATGACTTCATTGTAGACAAACCTTTTGACTATCTCTTGCATGAACTTTGTACATTTATTAAACTATTTGATAAAGCATATCTATGTCTTCTTGGCCATTTATAACTACATACCGTATCTGTTTTTACACTAGTCAATATAAAATATATTGTAAATGCAACTGCCGATGGTGGTAGAAACTATGGAGTACTTAAGCAAACATATTACAATAATTTGGTTTCTTCTCTTGTTTCTGACATTGAATCCAAGCAAATTCATTTTACTTTTATTACCACCCTGACTTTAATGAAGAAATCAAAATCAATGTAACAAATATTCAAGAGTATGAGGTGAAGGCTATAAGCTAGTGCAAGGAGCAGATGGCACTGTATTGTCTATGTAAAAGATAGTAAACTCTGAACAGTTCAATCCACCTAGCTGGATAGTTTTCTATATAGCGTATGTGGTTAACAGTCAAGTACAAACAACACTGCAAGCAGATACCATAGTGTGGTATAATTTTCTGTCCAGCGTCTGGGGCCAATGCATTCAACTACCTTTTTGAACGAAATTAGCACAAGACGGTGTAATTCACTGCTGTAAACAGCTGCAACATGAATTGTTAAACGCTGCAGAATTTATAATTCTACAGCGTTTATGCCATTCCACTAATTGAACGCTATTCGAAATATTAAAAATTTATTCTATCCTCGACACCTCAGATATTGCTTCTTGTTAAGAAATTACTAGCCTCCTCAAATCGTAATGATGTTTATGTTTATAAGTGGTTATAATTTATCTATTCATTCATTTATCTAAAGTAACGTGCGCATAAAAATGTGAAGTAAAAAAATATAATTCTTCGTTGCCCGCCATGAGGACAATAAAGCCGGATGGTTTAGTGCGCATGCGTGGATGTAGAATTCTTGACGGCGCCATTGTTAGTTCATACCACGGCTTTGGCTTTTACGGGGAAAATGTCGCGCTACTCTCGGCCTCCAAACACTTCCCTCTATGTACGAAATGTTCCCGAAGGAACGAGGTGAGTTCGTTTATATCTGAGGTTAAAACTTGAAGGTTCATATACGGTTCTTACAGGAGAATGAATTAAGACACCGAAGAGAGTGAATGAAAGAGGAAGGCTACAGCGACGAATGTCTTAATATTTTTCTCATGTAGCCGGTATTTTTGTTTCAGAATCCCTCTTTTTCTGACGAGAATATGAAGAAGTTGTGATCTATTCATTTATCACTTATTATGTTGTCTGTCTCATGGTATATGCTTTCTTCCTTCTAGGGGTTTTGTTTCTTCCAAAACAAAATGTTTTTCTGACGGGGTTGACTTCCCGCTCTAATTTATGCGCTTCACTTTATCATGTCGACATTACTTATCTTTCCGTTTAATATTATCGGTGGAGATTTTTTCAATGGAGTGGGGGTGTTGGGTGGAAATTTAATACTAAACACTAGCCGCACGACGATATTTTGGCTATGGAAATTAAAGAGAAAGAAGCAAATTTTAAAGTTTTTGTTTTTATATTAGATACGATGTTTATATGTGTGCGTGTGTATATATAATATAAAATGTGTTTGTGTAGGGATGAAATGTGCGCGTGTAAGTATATATATTTCCTTATAGGCTTTCTTTCGTTTTCACCCGCATAAACTGCGTGTATATATATTTAAAATGTGTGCGTGTATATATATTTAAAATGTGTGCGTGTATATTTATATATAAAGTTTTTTTTTCATGTTGGTTCGATGACGCAGTTTTCAATTTATATTGTTAAAATGCGAGCCAAGTAACTAAAGGTTAACACGTGTGAATAATTTAATTGCTTGAACAATATAAATTTATTTTATGGGCATCTAGGAATTTCTCCCTCCCCCCACCATGTTGATAATTGTGGTGGTGGTGGTTAATGATGAAGTTGGAGTCACGAAACGGCGAATGGTTGTTTTGTTTGTTTTTCAGAATGGATTTTCTTTTTAAAACAAAAACATTCATTCTGCTCATATGATTAATTTTAACAATTACTTCGCCACATCTATTGTCTTTGTGATTTGGTTTTAAATGAATTCAACGAATTCTTCGGTAACCACATTTTCAATTAGTTAAAAATTTAAAAAAAAAAAAAATGGGAAAGATTATTTTGGAGAAAATAACCAACATTGTCCGTTTTTTCATTAAGCTGGTTTTCTTAAACTGATAGGTTTTAATTTGAATATGAACATTTAAGAAAGAAAAAAAGACGAGAGGTTTTTACATCACAAACGTGGTCTCAGATTTTCTGTTGAAAGGGTTAATGGAGTCGTTTTAATACATTTTCTGACCATATTTGTAATAGAGAATAATTAACTACCTCAGCTTTTTCAAAGTAAGAATTTCGAAAGATTTATTGAACTAACGTTGCATTCATTAGCTATTTAGCTGTTTTTTTTTTTTATGCATAATTTTCAAAACACTTATAAAAAAAAAAAAATAGATGTTATATTTTATTGAAGTAGTAGTTTTCTCTTAGAAGCAGCAGCGGTGGCCTCGGGCAGGTCTGATATGGAAATGGTTTTGAATAATCGACGAACGTTTTAGTTTATGAAAGCAGCGTTAAATAGATATTACGATTTTTATAAAATAAACGCACATATCGAAGTGCAATATTGTTGCTTAGTGGCGAAATAATTTAGGAAACCAAAAAAAAAAAAAAAAAAAAAAATCGATTTGCGTAAATTCAAACACTGAAGGCGATCTAAATGTCGTTACAAGATGGTAGTGGGGGTAGGCGCTTCTCATTTATTGGGGGTGGGGGTTATAGAAATTTATCAGGCGTAATATTTTCAGTGTCTGCTGTTCATAAATTGCTGGAACTATTGTTTTTTTTCTTCTTTTAACCTGAATTCATTTGGCAAATTCATTTTAAATTACATTAAAACAGAAAAAAAAAATGCTTGTACTTCCTGGTTTTAATATGGAACGCTAAATTTAACGACAATTGCGTGTGTTTGCGTGTCTGTATGTATATAAAATTAATATGGTTAATATTACTATTCTGAATCAATAAGTAATTATGCCTCATGTCTGAATATTCGACTCTGACACTTTATTACACGTTGCTACTACTTTCCACCCCTCGTTCCGTTTCAGTTCCATGTTGCATACTCCACCATCGCAAGTCTTGAGTGGGAAAGCTGGCATTTCTTACCCTTTTTAAATTCCCCCCTGTAAATGAGTGTGAAAATATGTGGTATCTATGTATGTAGGTTACGCTTCAGGATGGCTTTGGCTATGAGGGCAAAAGCAAAAAAGAATGTGTGTGAACGTGTATACGAAACTTAGGTAACGATGGGTGTAAAATATATAATGATCCATGCAAGCATGGAAAAGTGAACATTAAAACTATGAAGATATGGCGAAGAACAAAAAGTATCCGAAGTTTATTACTAAACTGGTGTTTTCAAGTACTTAAAATTTGTTGCCGGAAGGAACGCACTTTGCGAGAATCTGAATCATTAGCTTCAAACGTATGAGTGAACCACCACACTTTTTCTCGGAGTTCAACACCCGCTATCGAAAATTTACTCGGATTCTGTATACATGTAACCCTCCAATACAGCCCAAATTAGGGTAATAAATATACCAACCAGACTGAGTTTTTGTTTTCTGAAAGACTCTGATTTGAGGGTGATTTTTTTAGCTAATTTTCCTATCAAGCCGAGCTATCACTTAGTCTTATTACCTAGTAGTGGTGATTGTAAATGCGCACACGCACACATACTATTAATGTTTAATATACGGACAAAAAATCTGAGCAGACTCGATTTCTCTTCTCATGAAGAAGCCCTTAGTAGAACTGGTGTTAGTGTAGTATACCTTTTAAATATAGGTGATGTAGGTAACTGATCCCCAAAATAAAACAAGCATTTATTCGACGCACACTGAACGTTTCGAAATAACTCTGGGAAGATACCTTTTCAAGCAAAAAAAAAAAAAAAAAAAGACGAGGTGACAAAAATGTGGCTGGAAGTTGGCTAAGCACCAAAATTCACCACTTACGTGTGGATGTTTTTTTTTCTTAAATTTATTATTGGTATCATTTCCAAGGATTCTTAGTATTAAATGCGAATGTTAACTGTTATCACTGGGTATGGGAAGGTTAAAATTCCTTTTTTGGGACCATTCATTCAACCAAGATATTTTTTTAAAAATACAAATTCAACACTTTTTTTATAAAATTCTTCATTTTCAAATCCCAAAGTTTGCATTCATATAATTATTTCCTTTTAATGGCTCTGAATTTAACTATCCAAACTGTAATCTTAAAAAGTAGTAAATATCAGAATAGCCTCTGTCCATTTTGTTTTCTCCCTCACTTTTCTTGCCCGCCCTACTTCGCTTGCCTTTATTTCACTTCCTCCTTCCACCGTTTCTTTGCTTGTGACTTGTCCTAACTTGTCTCATGAAGGCTTAACACCAGCGAGGAAATAGCCATACTACTACTACTACTGCTATAGTATGTATATCTGGTTGTCATGAACATGAGGAACACAGGGTCATTTACTGCCGTACATGCTTTAGAATTCTGGTAACTTTTTCTAGTAAGGTTATTGATATTCAATTCTAGAAAAATGGAGCAGTCCACAATCTCTGAGTAGATTGTTATGAGAGAATCTACCTTGTTGGTCTGTGTGCACACATGCACACGCTGATACAGACATGACTGGTTTAGTTTTTTGCAACTGCAGGGGTTTGGATGATTCTTTTTGCGTGGTGCCTTGGACAAGTCTATAGCCATGGAAGTCTGTATGCGTGCATGTGCATAAAATACGATCAACAGCCCGGCAGTTTGGTGTGTGAAGAACTTTTTTTTTTATCTTGGAACAAGTAAGGGTTGGTGACAGGAAGGATATTCACTCTTGAAGTATATGGAAAAAGTGAACATTAGAAGTAGATGCTAACTTTAAACAAATCCAGGCAGTTAAAAAGGATGTTTTCGTTTTTAAAACTCAATTCACTTTAGGAAATGTGAAAATTACAAAAAAAAAAAAAAAATTTAGCTGTATTTCTTAAAAGATTTCATGTTTTAGGTTTTAGTCATTATCTACATGGCTTTAATGTCTCTTTGTGCTGTTGGCATTGGCTGACAAATTGCAGTGCCTTCGTAATTTGCCACAGAAGGCTTCTGGAGGTCAGAGAAATAGCCAATCCAGGTTGTACAAATAAATCCAAAGACCTAGTAATTTAGCTACATACCAACAACAAAAATAATGGCTTATGAATTTCTTTTCTACAAATTTTGTAGAAGTGGGCAAACAGTATAGGATGTTAATAATTCAAGAGTATTGATGCTATTAATGAATTGGTTGCAGAAAAAAATTGTTTATCCTCAATTTAGCTCTGGATCCAACTGATCAAAGGCATCTTGGCTATGACCACCCTGTTTTTTTTTTTTTTTAGGACAATATTATTCAATAGTGTGGTGCTAGAGAGGTTTTACTGCTTTTATAGCACCTGCTAAGGATAGTAAGAACTGCTTTATTGGTGGAGGATAAAATTATTTAAATTAAATTTGAATGTGGAGATAACAAAATGTTATGTATAGATTGTCCTGTAAAATTCTTATTTAATATTGCGGATCCATGCTGTTGGTGGAACCATAAAAATAATACATCCTTTGTATTTAATTTTGTATGGGTGGTATTTTCAGATATATAACATTGGATATGTTGCAAGACAAATGTACTGATTTGTTGTAATGCCACTTATGTAACCCAGATATTAACATTAAAATGTTAATACTTTTAACATGCTGCACACTCACTGCAAATTTGAAATTACTTTTAAACTGAGTTGATTGCAAAACTAAGCTCTTGACAGTGTATAACTGCCTTGTCCAAAAAAACTCAGCTGTTGAAAGTTGGCAAGTAATCAAGTAACCTGTTGAAGAGAAACTGCTAAATCTGTCTTCAAGGCACTCAAAATAAGCCAAATAAACTGTTGAAAAATTCTAGAACCTAAACTTAAACAAGACTGAAAAATAATTCTTTTTCTTAACCAGATCATGGTTTCATGGTGCTGTGCAAATTAATATTATATTTTAGATGTTAATTCTAACTGTTACTGTTTGGTAGACATGAATTTTACACAGTAATATATAAATTTTCCATAAGTGTACAAAAGGGCCTGCTTGTGCCCCCACCTTATTTTTATACATAAAAATGTGTATATCTATATGAAAAATATTTTCTGAAACAGTTTGCAAGGTATGAGAATTTGAAATTGGTAACCATTACGAAATATATCCGCCATGAACTAAGTGTGCACAGAAAGTCCTTGTGTAACTCTGCAAATGCATGGAACAAGCATCCCAGGTTTTTTAGATTTGATATAAATTTTACTTTAGCATTTACTTTTCAATTAATGGTTAAGAATTGATTTGACCAGATGGCAGCAGCTTGCTAATTAGATATATCAGGAACTTGGTCCTGTCAGAAGTATATTGACATTAACATCATGTTTTTTATGTAGCAAATCAGAGAATTACTAAGAAGCATTTTCTCTACTCTATTTTTTAGTCATGATAGGTTTATGTAGGAGTTTTGGTTGCCCTCAGGTTGTAGAAACCCAACAGGTTGCAGGACATTGACAGTTTTATGTTAATAATTATTGCCATACATCACTTGCAGTGATGTATGTTTACTAATCTAATTCAATATTGAAATTTGTTCAATATAACTGTCTGGGATTGTAACAACCAAATTTAGAGCAGTCCACATAGATGATAGGTACTGCTGTGTGCTACATAGAGTTAATAACCTTCCTACTTCAGATGTCAAGTATCCAAGGTGATTGAGAAAAGATTAACATCTGGTAGATTCTGTAATTCAACTATGATATTGCTCTCCAGGTATTATCTAGCAGTTCATTTATCTGGGCTCCACATTTACCATTAATTAACAGAAAGCTAAATTATATTAGTCACAAATCATTGGCTAACTTTGTAAAATAGTATTGTTTATCTTTCATGCAATGAAGATTGCTTCTGTTTATGAACCCGTACTTTATATGATAGCAAAAACAAAGATGTTTACAGCATCAGTGTGGGGGGAAAAAATGCTTACTTAGCATCTGTGCTAAAGAATATGTGTGGCAGGAAATGATGTGAAAAGATTCCTTCAGACTATTCCTTCAACACAGCAGGCTTGGTTGGCCCAGATTTGAAGAATGAAGAATAGTAAACTTCTAGAACTGAGAATAAATATAACTATACTAACAACAGAACGCTAAGCTAGGCATAGCAAAAAATTGTAGCAAGATATAGTATTGGACTACTGGTTTGAAATGTGTATCTTAGAAGGCCAGATGGTGTGGTCAAAAGTAACCTTCATAATCATGTGACTCCAGATTCTAAGCCAGTGTACCAATTTGGGCAAATGTTTTCTTGCATAGCATTGGATTGACTAAAGCTTGTGATTGAGATTTGACAAGCAGGCTGTGTGTGTGTGTGATTTAGGGTTCCTGCTCTAGCACTGAAGACGGGTGGAAAAAATGCATGGAACAATTTACCATGAAATTCCTATCATTGTTTTAACACCAATTTTTCGTCTTTGATTCGAGCAAAGGGTTATTGAAGCAAATTTTTTGACTAGTTGCTTTTGTTGCTAGTACACATGCACCTATGAGTGATTGTCTTGCCATAGTTTGCAAAACTGCATATATGACATCACTATATAAACATTGCCATTGTTTACATGTCATGTAAATATGCCTGGTTGTCTGCACACTGCATGAAGAATGTCACTGTATATGTCTGTTTACGTCTGCTGCAAAGAGATGTCTATTTGAAATGAATCCTTGTTCAAAAGAACAAAGGAAGTAATTGCTTACTTGGAAATAAGTGAGTTAACAATGGAAAGGACATCTATTTGTGGAAAAATTGCCTAAAAGGCCTCCATGATACCAACAGGAAAGTCCTACAGTTTCTGTCTACTAACTGCATTTGTGAGGTGTTGTTTGGCTTGGGCCTTCAGCAGAAGACGCTTCAAGTGCTGTGTAGTGGAGAGTAAACTGGAAACCATTTAGTTGAGAAGTAAACTTCTTACATGCTTGCTTCAATAATTATGCATATACCTGTGTGGGCACACGTTTTAGTGAAGGTACATTGTATCACTCTGCAAGAAGCGTTGTTTGGAAGGATATTCTGTTGTAAAGTGTTTCAGAAAAACCTCCCAGCCCATGCCAGCATGGAAAATTAAACATAAAATGCTACTGATGCCCTTTTTTTGTCACTTTCAACATACAGAACACAGCTTCTTTCTGTATACAAACACATACATAAGATATATGTTTATAATTAAAATAATCTTTCATGTTTTTTTTCTGCAGACTTCTGATGTCTCGTCCTCTTTTTTTCTTCTCAAATTGGTACTGTTGAAATAAGTTTCAATAGCCAATGATTGTGACTTTGTGTCTATGAAATCAAGGCAACAATCGTACATTCTGCCAAACTAGGCCCCTCGTTCATTCACCACTGAGCTCATCCCAAACTAACTGGTTTCATTTTCTCTCCATATTGTTGCCAAATGTATTATTTACTACAGACAGCTACTCTCAACCTTCCCTACTGACTTCAAAATGTTTTGTTTCAAGGGTTCTGTTGTGTATATAAATACATTGTTTTTCTTAGACTGAATGTTTGAAAATTGGTAAAATACAAAAACAGTAATTGACATAAAATTTCAGCTTATCTATGTACATATATACACAAGTATATTAATGTATTTGTATACATATACATGCTCACATACACGTGTATATGTGCCTTGCCATGGGCTCTCAATAACTGATGTAGTTGTCACGAAAGCATGTCTTCTGCATTAGTAGACCTGGTGGTGCCTATCCTTTAGGTTTGATTGCAGTGAATCTTTTCCAGAAAGAGATGGGCAGAAAGAAAAAACAAGCCCTGTATAAGACAGATGCTTTGTTTATTGATTCTTCAAAATATAGAGAAAAAGAGAGTATATGTGAGATAGGGTAGTGTGCATGCATAGCAAAAATGTGTGAGGGACAGGAAGTACAACTTGGAGTATATGAAGTGTAGTAGAACGTTTCATGCTCCTGCAATTCCTAATTTTACCGTATTGTCCAGATATTGGGTTAGCACTTTTTAGCCATGGCTTGTGAGTGAAATTAAGGAGTTGGAAGCTGTGGAATCCCATTAGATGGACTGTACTTGTAATTCAAAGGGCCATCCTTGCTACATAGTGTCCCATTGAGTCTGATGGTTGCATTAACATATGCGTGTTTGAAGTATAGTCAATCATTTACACTTAGAATTCAATCAGCTGGCTGTTCTATTGATTAAACAATTAGAATGTGCTTTATTAAATCCAACAGATCCATTTATTTTACTGTTTATGAGAGAGAAAATTGTGTATATATTTAATCATGGAGCTGTGAGAAAGGTGTTCCTTAAATATATGAAAAACAATCTCCCAAAAAGATTAGTTTACTGTAAGGAGATACAATGAACAGAGTAATCTATACAGGTTTTCTTGGTTCATTGTTTATATGCAACAATTAGATGGCATCCTAATCATTTTATGTCTGCTCTTTGTAGATGCAGGCATAGTTGTGTGGTTAAGTTCACTTCCTAACTGGTTTCGGATTTAAACCCATTGCCTGGGCACTTTAGGGCAGGTGTATTTTATTATATCTCTGGACAACTAAAATCTTATCTCTAGAGGGAATCTGAAAGCAACTCAGCTTATGTGTGTGGGTATATTCTCCTTGTCTTGACATCATGCAGTGTTAGTATATGTGTCATTATATAAGCAGGGTTGTTTCCAATTCTCTTTAAAAAAAAAAAGCATGTTCTGACTAGAGGGAAATATTAGTTTGTCTGGAAACAGGTAAGGTGTTGGTAGCAGAAGGGCATTTGACCACTGAAAATCTACCTCTACAAACTCCATCTGACTCATGCGAGTATGGAATAGTGGACTTTAAAATGATGAGGAAAAATCTGGATAAAGAACTGATTTTTTTTTTGTTCAGTCTCTTAATAACCTCCATTGATTGGAAAATCCTTGAAAATATATTCTCTCTAAATCATAATTTTTGCATTGGAACAAATAATGCGGTAAGGTTTCTGAATAGTCTGAACAAAAACCTAAAGGTGATTCTCTATGACCCGTTCACGAGAAAGTAGTTTAACCTTTTAGTGTTCGTATTACTCTGATAAATGTATGCCTTTTTATTCACTCTGGTTTGAATTGTGCATTTTATAACTGAGATTTTGATGATGTGATTGTTTACTTTTAGAATGATATTGTTGGGTAGGTGTGAGAGGCCAAATCTAGCTGGTTTGAGCATAAAACAGAAAATTTGGGCTGGATGGCCTGTTCAAATGCTAAAGAGTTAAAAGAGATGTGGCTTGTTTGAGGCTAACAGTTTTTGCTAATCTTCCTCAGTAGCTGAAACATTTTATGTTGATTAGATCTGGCTGAGATAATGGAGGAATAAAGTTTGATATTTCCTCTTGTTCTTCCACTTTTGACTTATGCTTCTGTTGGATTTGTTACACATTTTGATTATCTATATTTGTGTTTACTCTTCTGCTAAGTCATGTGCTTCCCCGTTTCCCTTGCTGCTTATATATGGCTTTGTATCCAGTGAATGATCTTTGTAGAATACTTTCAATTTTTTAAAAACCAAAACTCTTTCTTGACAGAAAAAGTTTTAGGGTTAACAAACTAACAATAAATAGAAAAGCTTTTTCTCCCACAGTAATTTTTGAGCAGAATCTAAACTAGCATTCCACATAACTCTGATTTGAATATTGTAAAATTGTAATGTAATCTGTAGCTCATATTTGTATTGTTAAAGGTCCAAGTAGCCTCCATACCCTATCCCCATTGCTTGAATTTAACATAGCTGCATAACTGATTGTTAAAACAGTTTGTTGTGTTCTTGTTGCCTCCTTTTTTTTTAAAAAAAAAAGGTAAAAAAAAAGGATTTTAAATAGTCCTTTCAGTTGAGGTAGCTAAATATACTACCTTCTGTTTAAACTGAGTAGTTAGTAATTTAAATTTCTTAGATTCTTCTCTTAAGGAAGTGGGAGTTAGCTCTTTTTCACAAAAAATAGCTATCATGGATGTAGATCTTTACTGCATAGTTTTTACTATTTGTTTACAAAGTTTTTGATAACTTAAAATAGTACTTGTATTTCCTTGTAACCAGTGGCATACAACACTTGAGTATTTGTGCTACACTGGTAGATCTGTGATATTACTTGAAGTGTGCTGTTGTAGAATAGGTAGGTTTAATCAAGCTATATATGTATGTATGTGTATATATATATATACACACACACACACATACATACATATATATCTGTCCAAATCTGTAATGACAGCCTTAAACCTCTATTTATACAAGAGGTTAGAGTCGGGCCCTGTATGATATCCTTGTTGACTACTCGATGTAGTAACATATATATCTATATATGTATATTCAAATATATATATATATATCTATATATCTATAATTTCTAAAAGGGGTATTTGCAAAACACAGTACTTTTTCTATATTAATAGACCCGAAGACTTGCGAAGTTTATTTGGCAAATATGGACCTGTAACTGATGTGTATGTTCCAGTGGATTATTACACAAGAAGATCAAGAGGTTTTGCCTACATTCAATATCCTTTTCAGTAGCACTGACAGCAATATTTTTGATCCAGTTTAAACATCACAGCTATTTGATGCTATTTTTTTCTTTCTTTGTAGTTTTCTTTTGAGAAATATTTAATCTTTCCATTAAATTTATGATGGATAGGTCAAATATTTTATTTTTCTCTATCACTTAAATGGCCTTGGAAAATTCTGTGTTGTCAAATTTTAATTCTCAAACCTCTTTAGGCTGCTGAGGGTTTTTGTTTTACACTGTCCAGATGAGTCTTATTAGACACTCCAATTGGAGTATATTAAACTACAATACCAAACTTCATTGAATGCACTGTACAATGAGTTGTTGAGATGTAGTCTTTTTTTATTATTTCCTGATTTTCTTCTTGGAAAATCTGCAGAACTGATTATTATGAAATGATTTTTCTTGCTATCACTCCCACCAGCACTTTTCCCCCCCTTAGTTTGTGTGTACATCTTAATGTATTAAAAAATGTCTGAGACTTAAAGAAAGAAAAAGATAGTGCTAATAAACTGGATTTCTAAATTGTATTGTCAAATTAATGCATGTCTGGTTAATGGTTTCACTTCCAAACTGAAATACAACTCTTGAAATTTGGGAAAGGTTTTAGCTCTTGAATAATATTCTAAAAAGCTTGTTAAATGTATTTTCTGAATTTTCAATCTTGATATTTGATATGCAACACCAAAGCTCCTGATTTAATCTAGTAAAAGAAATAAAGTATTTAATCTGTACAAGTACTCACTACTTGCATCATTAGCTTCCCCAATTCTATCTAAAAATTCCTTTATAAAAAAATTCTATTAACTGGAATATTAAGTCCTTGAACTTATTAAATTATAATTGTATTTCCCATCCCTCTGTATTTAGAAGCAATCCTTTTACCTTTTGTAATGTTTGTAATAAAAATGTTTTGGTATGATCAAATTTTTATGCCAGTCTTTCGTTTCTTTTTATTAGAGCTCAAGTAAAGATAAATACTAACAAGGCTCGCCTCCTAAGTGGTCAAGGTTAACCTTAGCAAGAGCAATGGACAGACAAACAAAATGGGCAAATGTTCCCCTCAAGCTTTGAGCAAAGAGCTAGCGATGCATGGTATGCAAGTACTACAGATACCGAAAAACTACAAAGTTGTAATGGTTGGAGGTTCATGCCAGAGGCATCGAAGATGTCGGGAAGTCTAGTGCTGTTGGTTTACTGTCCCAATACAAGACAAGATTCAGAAAATAGCAAGTTTCAAGCAAGTCAAGAGTTTGAAGATATAATATCCAGACATGCAATTACTTCATTATTTACAGCTGTGGCTGGATCATCTGACAAGTTTTCTGTTCAGGTGGGGGTTTTGCTTTCTATCCCATCTTACAAAAAAAATCATTTAAATTGCCCCTGTTAAGGGGAGTTGCTACTGGTAATAATAAGACAAAAATGGTATATTATATAGTGATTGTGTTTAAAATCTGGGCTAATGTATAAACTGGTAAAAATCCTTTCTTAGTAAATGTGTAAGTGATTGTAGCAACTTCTCTTAAATTAAACTTCAGGGAAGATGGAGGATTAAGATTAAGAAATTATCCAATTGAGCTAAAGTTTTGTAATTGTTTTGGGAGGATATTTTGTAGTGTCTCTCTTTGACAAAAGTACACCTACTTGGGCTTTAATGAAGCAAATTTTCTCCCTTCTATAATTTTTATTTGTGACATTAATTAATTAGCTTGACAACTGGATTTAAATAGATTCAGATTTCATTTTGGGTACGTGTAGAATATTTTTACAGTTTAAAACAAGATTGTTTCCTTTTTTTTAAAAAAACAATGTATTGTTTGATACTGGTAGACTATTGTTTACTAGTGACTGTTAAAATAATGACTTTTCACTTGCAGAAAATTTGAAGTGTAAATTTGGTTTTTCTTCAATGTTTACTGAAACCAGCAGGTCTCGTAATAAATTCAGTTTTGCTGAACGAAATGTGCTTTTTGCTCGTCTCTATTAAAAATAGTTACCCCCTTCAGGCTTTGGATTTCCATCTGTAGTGTTCCTTTAATTACGAGTTTGGGGCTTTGACCCTTCCTATAGAAAATGTTAAAATTTGAATAAATGAGAATTTCAAGTTAATCAACTTGTATCCTTTAAACAAGTACTGGTTTTTAATTGGGCATTGGTGATGATATGGTCTTGCTAAAATGACGGGAGGGAGTGAACGGCTGCTGAGTTTTACTTTTAGTATGTATGTAGGAGACTTGATATTTTAACAGGACGGCAATTCACTGGTATGACACAAATGTGGTTGATTCACATTCTAAATCCTTATGGAATTTTAAACTTGCCAAGCAAGTTTATCCTTAACAAAAGATACATTTGAAGACCCTAGAGATGCTGATGATGCATTGTACCACCTTGATGCCAGTAACTTTTATGGGAAGAACCTACAGATAGAATTTGCAAGAGGAGACAGAAAAAGTAAGTATGACTTATTTCATTGTTTTCTGATATGCAATATTATATTTAACTATATTATTTTTAGCCCAGGTCATTCCTGATCCAATGGACCTATGGTCAACTTGCTTCATCGTTTTCTAAGCTGCAAGCTGATATGCGATGTTATATTTACCTGTAGTTTTAGCCCAGGTCAGTCCTGATTCAATGGGCCTCTGGTCAAAGTTGTGATCAGCTCTTTTTTCGGACTGTGTATGCAGGACTACATTGTGAATGTGGCTTTTCATGCCTTTGCCTTTTTGTTAAACTGTAGGATGTGGTTTGGTTGCTATTTCTAACAAATCAGTCAACCAAAAAAACTCCATTTGTCTGACTGTTGTCTTGGACAAGGCACATAAAGCTATATAAATTCCAATTCTTTTCTCCAATGATACAAGCTCTGGTGTATTGGCTGTGACAAATTGTGCAATTGGTAATGCTTATAACATGTTCTTGCATCACTGCTATGAATGGTGGTTACTGTGGGATTGCTAGTATGTAAGAGTTGTTGCAGTTGTATAACTGAAACTGGATGTAAATTTTTTTTTTTTTTAACTTTAGCACCATCACAAATGAGAAACAAAGAAAAAATGAGACGCAGTTCATTATCACCATATCGTAGTCGTTACTATGATGATTATTATGACAGACGAGGCAGCAGACGAGGTTACAGATCAAGAAGTAGGAGTCCAAGGTAAGTGAACTTAAAATGATAAAAAATGCCAACTATGGGAGGGAGAGGGTATATTTTTGTCAGGACTGCTGTGCGGTATGTGAGGTTGAGGAAGTGTTTGAAACTTTTAATTGGAATTTGTGTGTGTGTGGGCCATTCTCTAATCTACCCTTAATTTCTTCTTACAGATCTCGTTCAAGGAGCCCTAATGGTGGCAGCACTAGGAAAAGGTAGGTATTGTAAGAATTTACTTATGAAGCAAAATGACTGAAGTTAACAAATTGTTTACTGATCTCATTGTCAACAGTTTAGATTATTACTCATGTCATGGTTTCTGTGCAAGCCGTTTCATAAATAATGATGATGATAATAATCTGCTCCTACTTAGGATTCATAATCTTGGTCATATGAATAAACTATCCTAGCATGGAAAATGTAAAATAGTAAAAAGATGGTAATCAGTTTCTTTTTCAACGAGGGATTGGTGGTGGTGATAATGGTGTAAAGTTATTTGCTTATCAAAAAACTGACAGCTAGAGTTGAAGCTACTTCTGTGTATGAGATATGGGTTCTTCAAAGTAACTTTCTATTTCATGCAAGATTTGAATGAATAAATATATTTTTATGTATTGGCTGGTGAATTATCTTAATGTAGTTGGTGATAATGCTTCTCACTTCTAAATTTACTGAATTATTCTGCTTAAAATATTTTGTTTTTGTAGTCGACGTAGTCGAAGCAGATCTCCACGCAGACATAGGTAGGTTGTAATTTTATTCCTTTGGTCCTTTAGACCACTGTAATAAATGCATTACTGTAATTAGCTCCTACCACTTTTGGGGTTGTGGTCAACCTATTCTCTTAGGTCATTTGGTTATCTCTAGGGAAGAAACCAGCTAAGTATATGACAAACATGTAATTTTAACCCTTTAATTACTCTATTTTTAGCCAAAAATACTGTTCCTCTTTGAATTAAGCTACATAATTAAGCTAATTAATATTAAAATAATGGTTTAAATATGTAAAAGAAAAAAATCTGAAATTTTCAGCCTCGAAATTATCAAGTAGGATCTAAAATATGGAGTTATTTAAAATTTTGTTTAAATATCATCGTTATTAACCAATATTAGAATAACGGTAAAACCGTTCAGTTGAATTTGATTTCTGTTCCTCTTTTTTCCTTTTAAATTTTTTGTAATTACAAGGTACACTTGAATTGGAATAGCAGTAAATAGTAAATGGGTTTTGATTTATGAGAACGATTAATTGGGTCTATATTATTTTGAATATTTTAATTGCTGTATTTGAAAATCAACTTTGGTCACTTTATTGAATTTAGAGTTTATTAATTTAAAGCATTCAACGCTGTAATAGTGAAGGCTAGATTGGTTAGAATACGGAAAACAATTGACAACCTAAAATTTTTGTAAAAATATTGCTCAGTGTACAATAAAGTAAGATTTATGGTTGATGGTTTGATTTAAATATGAATAGGAAAATGTGAATGTCCTCAGGTACCCTAGCAATAGGTGGGTTGGTAAATCTAACAGTAGTAAAAGTTTACCATTTAAAACAAAGCTTTCTGATTGCTCTCATTGTTTCCTTTATTGTAGGTCTTACAGTCGTTCTCGCAGCAGATCAAGGTCTTATGATCGCAGAAGAAGCAGCCCATCTCCACGTAGGTCTGTATCTGGCGACCAGAAGGACCACACACTCAGGTACTAACATAAAC
This sequence comes from Octopus sinensis, assembly GCF_006345805.1. Lineage (NCBI taxonomy): Eukaryota > Metazoa > Mollusca > Cephalopoda > Octopoda > Octopodidae > Octopus > Octopus sinensis. The sequence goes on from NC_043010.1 coordinate 34,007,262, forward strand.
TGATCACAAATTCTTTCGTTGTGTGTCATGACAGTTCATTGAAAGTTTCCTTTCTTTGTGCATTTAAGATTTAACTACTGTATCTTTTTCTCTTTCCAGGTCTCGGTCATACAGCAGGTCTTCGTCCCAGTCAGGGGGTAAAGATGGCTCTGGACAGGATGACCAGAAGGCAGATAGCCCTCAAGACTAGTGTATTATATATATTTTTTCATAGGTTCATGTATTTTTAATTTCTTCTAGACTGTCTGTCTCATGCTGTAAATTACACAATCCCCCTCCATGTTTCATTGAAATAAAACTTTTATTAAAATTAAAACTTGTGAGACTCTTTTACAACTTCTAATTTTGCTTTTATAGTTTGCTTGGCTACAGCCATTTCAAAATAAAAATATTCATGTAATGAATGATTGGTCTAACACCAATATATGAATTCAATCCCATGAGCCTCCTTCACCTGAATTAGCAATCTCCTTACTATCATAATATAGGTACAATTAATGGGGTACCTGGGACTATGATAAATTCTAAAGTAACTGAATTTGTTTGTACATCTAAATATGTCATTGAAGCACTGCCAAGCACCTTCATCTCATCTATCATACTCCATTAGCATTTTAATCTTTTCTATAGACTTGCATGAATGAGAAACAATTCAGAGGCAGGTTTTCTACAAAACAGATGCCCTTCTCGTTGCTAACACATCATTTGTTTTCAAGGTAATACTTCCCCTAAGGCCAGACATGTTTTTCATGAAAGATTGGAAATTTGTAACTGCTTATTGGAAGACAGTTACAACAGGTTTCTTTCAGCTTCTGTCCACCAAAACTATGTGCTTGGTAAGCCAACTTCTTAACCCCACAGCCATGCCTGTACCTAAATACCATATCTTACACCACCCCTCTCTCTGAGGGAATGAGAACCATTTTTTGGCAGCCAGTGGTTTACCTACTGCCACCATTCATCTCTCCCTATATAACATGAGTATGTTGGCTTGTTAGTTGTGTTCCACTAAAAATATTCTCCACATGATCATTTAGCAGGCTTGAAATAGCATCCACAAATCAAACTGTCTGAAAAAAGGTCACAACTAATATTGTGCTAAAGATATATTGAGAATGAAAAAAAATTTGTATTAGGGATGTATTTATAGACAATGAAGAACCCAACATTGCAAAATGAGAAAGGATGGTCACATGGACACCTTTTACAAATCTGATCATGGTTGATCTAGAGGCAAATAGCCAACAGTTTTCCTTAAATTACAGCCATTTGATATTAGTAAAGCAAAAGATATGGTCAATGTAGTCATATATAAAATTACAGTGTCAGCAATTATAATAGTACCATGTGAGTAAATCATAATATAATTTATGGCAAAAACCTTAATTTCATCCAGTTCATATTTTGTTTTGATTACCCTGTGGAGGTGCAATGGCCCAGTGGTTAGGGCAGCAGACATGCGGTTTCGATTCCCAGACCAGACATGTTTATTGAGCGAAAACACGTGAGGCTCTGGCGAACCCTGCTGTATGCTTTCACCACAATTTTCTCACTCTTTCTTCCTGTTTCCGTTGTACCTGTATTTCAAAGGGCCAGTCTTGTCATGCTATATCTCCCTGAGAATACGTTAAGGGTACATGAGTCTGTGGAGTGCTCAGCCACTTGCATGTTAATTACATGAGCAGGCTGTTCAGTTGATTGGATCAACTGGAACCCTCGTCATTGTAACCGATGGAGTGCCACGACATTGATTACCCTACAATATTAAATGAAAGGTCAAATGAGTTTCATGTCAAGTAGGGTCCAGTCTAAATTCTGGAAATTGCTTTCACTGCTGAATGTTAAAGTGGAGACTAGAAGGAAGGCTGGTCTGAAGATGCTGCTTCCCATAGGTAAGATGGACAAAACACTGTCTAGATTGGTGTTACAGAAGACCTGTCTGCTTCTGGAAGAACTTACCTTGACATGAGGTTAGTGTTTTAGAAAGCATGGATGTATATTTGTTCCTCACCTTCTACGACCACTTACAGAATGGCAGTGTCTTTAGAAGCTGTTATGTTAGGCTTAAGTTGTGAAATATAAAACTATTAGTGCAACAGTGGATGCATCACTATCCCTGACTTGTTGCTTTACTAGTCATAGACTTTTACCTGTCCCTCTACTACTTGGACGGTCTACACTGACTTCCTTGTCCTTCTCTGGCTCGCATATAAAAGGCTGCATTGGGCCTGCCATATTCAATACACTAGCTTCATGTATCACCCAACACATTGTTCCTTCTCGAGCCATGCCTGGCTCATAAAGGCCATGTTTTCTGGTTTCCTTGGTGTATAGGATGGGACGCCGGTTCATGCAGGAAGAAAGAGTGAGGGGAAAGTTGAGGCGAAAGAATCAGCAGATGTTCGCCATTACCTCGCTCATAAACACACATTGCCTGGTCTGAGATTTGAACCCACGAGTCAACTGCTCTAACTACTAGGCCATGTGCCTCCACATCACACAACACATACTCTTACCTTAATCTCTACCTGTCCATATACCTCCTGAGTGTCCTTCAATTATTTCTATTCCCCCTACAGTCGTGTCTATTCTGTTACTCTATGCTTTACGCCTGCTCCTATTCTTCAATTACAGGGGTCATGAAAAATAGTACTCCGTATATATTTGAAAACTGGTTGCATTAGGAAGGGTATCTAATTGCAGACATTAGTGCACAGTGCAGTTCTCTGATTTATTGGATGCTGTCAAATGTAACAACCATTGCCAGTATGGAAGATGGATGTTAAAATTGGTGATAACTTAGAAATTGAAACGTCGTTACATTTAATGCATTTTTTTCATTTGCTGCAAATTAAAATCATTCATAATTACCATTATAAAACCTGAAGTTTATTTTTCACAGAAAAGGAAAACTTTGTTTTTACCTAGTGGACTTGCATAACTTTTTTTTAAGCACTATGTCCAGAATGTAGGACATAGGTGATGTCCTGCCACAATTCTCTCTTTACTTTGTCATAATTCCACCTCCTGATGTTTAATGCTTCTTTTCCAACCAGTTTGCCAAGCTTGACAACCATATCACCCTTCTGCTTCTTTTCCCTTCAATCTTTTCAAATATATATATACAGGGTGCTGCTTATCACTAAATTCTCCTGGCCACCTTACCTCATCTAACGACCAAGATATCTCAGTTGTTTGGCCCTTATCTCAACAAACCAATTGCCTATTTACTACAGCCTGGGTCATCTTCATTAGACACTTTGGCCATGTTACTCTCAGTATTTTCCTTAAGAACCACAATTCACAGCTCTTCAAGAACCTCAGGTAGATTGAACTGCTGTGTCTGTCTGCATTATATCACTACTAGTCTAGGATTGAGATAGATGTTGGTCTTTTGATTTAAATGTGATATTTCTTGAGTTGGTGACCAAAGAAGGGATTTAAAATATTTAATAACTGACTGGGCTAGCTTTTTTGGTTAAAGGTTTGTCACCTTAGGGTTCTAAATTTGATCATATCCTCAGTATCAGTGCAAAACTGTCCCACTAATACAGAACCCCTAAAACCTGGGCAGTGAAAGATTATCAAATATGTTAATGCATTGAAACTTGGTTGCAGTATACTTTTACTTGTTTGCCATTTGACTGACCATGCTGGAGTACCGCCTTTAGTTGAACAAATCGACCCCAGTTCTTATTCTTTGTAAGCCTAATACTTATTCTATTGGTCTCCTTTGTCGAACTGCTAAGTTTCGGGGATGTGAACACATCAACATCAGTTATCAAACAGTGGTGGAGAGACACACACACAAACATATATGACGGGCTTCTTTCAGTTTCTGTCTTCAAAATCCACTCATGGCTTAGGCCAGCCCTAGGTTTTAGAAGACACTGGCCTAAGGTGCCATGCAGTGGGACTGAAACTGGAACCATGTGGTTGGAAAGCAAGTTTTTTATCACACAGTCACACCTGCACCTGATTTTTTTTCCTAACTATTTCTGAGTAGCCATGATTTAGTATTTCTAAATGTTACAAATCTGCAATATTCCAATATTTGGTAATTGCTTGATATTTTCAATAAAACCAATAGTTCTGAAATTCCCACTTAGGGCTGCTTAACTCTTCAGCACTCAGATTACTCTGTCAAATCTAATGCATCACAATTGTTTTGAATTGATCATGCATATCTCAGCTTCACAATTTTGATGATGTGGCTTTTCTATTCTTTCTTTTACTTCTTTCAGTCATTTGACTGGCCATGCTGGAGCACCACCTTCAGTCGAACAAATCGACCCTAGGACTTATTCTTTGTAAACCTAGTATTGTTTCTATCAATCTTTTTGCGGACGTAAACATACCAACATCGGTTGTCAAGTGATGGTGGTTGGGACAAACAAACACACAAATATATATATATACACAGGCATACTTTGGCTTAAGTCATTCTCGATTATACGTCGGCTTTCAAAAATAATATATGGAAAATTAGAAATCAAATTAGGTTGTTTTATTCAACTTTATGTCTGTCCGCCACAAACATTGGAATCATAAAAGCACATAAAGCCATATTACTGTCAGAATAAAAGCATATAAAATCATATTAATATGCATAGTAAAGTAGTATAGTTTAGTGAACAAAATCATGAAATCACCAAATTGTATGTATGTTGGTAAATTTAATATTTTTTTTTTTTTTACTGTTGCGAAATAATAATTATTGAATTTGTTTTTTAAGCTTAAAAAATGCTTTTATTTTACCATGTCTTATTGCAAACCACATTCATATATAAAGCATCTGCAATGTACGGTAAAAACCACCAAATTGTATTCGTAAATTTAGATTACTTTTTTTTACTGTATTTTTAGCTTAAAATAGGTTTTTATTAACCATAAAGTACAGAACTGGAAATGGTTATCAGTTTAGCCTAGAGACAAGTTAATTTGACTTGTCGTGTCTCCAGGAACCAATTAACAACATAGGGTGAAGTATGCCTGTATATATATATATACAACGGGCTTCTTTCAGTTTCCATCTACCAAATCCACTCACAAGGACACTTGTGCAAGGTGCCACGCAGTGGGACTGAACCCAGAACCATGTGGTTGGTAAGCAAGCTACTTACCACACAGCAATGCCTGTTTTTCAAAAGATATTGTAGAGCAGGTCTGAGAGGCCAGATCTGGTTGATTTGAACATAAAACAGGTAGAATATTCGGCTGGTTTAAATGCAAAAGGGTTAACACTAGTTCTTACATCAACAATTGACAATTTCACATTTCTCTGAATCGGCCATAAATTGTATTAATTTGTCCTTTTGTTTCTTAATTGTTGAAGAACTTGTTATTTCACGTACAATGATGTTTCTTCTTCCTCTTTTAATGTCCACTTTTTCATGGGTCTGATCAGTGGTTCCCAACCGATTTTTGGCCCATGCCCTATCGAATCATTTTTAAAATCCTGATGCCCCCATGTGATATTTAACTTTTGTTATTCAAAATTTGTTTAATGTTAAAAAAAAAAAATAGTGTAATGGACGTAAGGAAAATGTGTAGGAAACGAATATAAAAAAAATGCGCAGAAATCAACAGGGAGTTTTCCCCTCATAACTTTCAGGAAAATGTTTTTTTTTAATGAAATTTTATATAAATACCTTTCAACCAGCATAGATTACGATTATAAAGAAATTTGTGGGAAAACCTTCACCGAGGAGTGAGGAGAAGACTTTACAAGATCCAAGCTTTTCGCCCATAACTTGGTGACAGTTTATCGTGGATAGCAGCTATAAATCCAAATTTTAAATATTCCTCTGAATATTGACGAACATTTTTTACTTGCACTATTCATTTTATGTATTTTTGAATCAGCATAACAACAGATTTCTTCGCCCCTGATTTTGGATGATCATAGCTTTCAGAAAAATGGATATTTTAAATGAAATTCTCTATGAATATGAGTTATATCATGTACATTCCGAATATATACATTTTTTTTTTTTAGGTGGGAAATTTCGGAAATTTCACTTCAATTCGTTTCAACTTTCAAGAAATCGATACTTTTTAAATGAAATTCTCTACAAATATACCTCGGACTATGTGGATTCTGAGGACATAGGAATTTTGGGGGAAAACAATTAGGGGCTATTTTTGACAGTTGTTCTCCACTTGCGCGTGTTTCTGAAAAAGTCGCCCATATTTGTTTCATTTTCTCCGTTTTGTGCGTTTGTGCATCCATAGATTTCTGCCCCCCCTCCCAAATATGTAATTAAAAAGTCCAAACAGGGAATTATTCTATTCAATATCATGTTTTACACTTCTATACTTAACTGTGCATGTATATTCCTTATTTTTGCTTCTGTCATTCTATTAGAAACGTTTACCTGGGAATACAGTGAAAAAAAAATCGTATGCAACAGATAAGTCGTCTTAAAATATTTCTGTGTACCAGACCATTAGCTTCAAAAGGAAAAGATCCGCTGTTGTTTTTAGCATAACGAGTTTTCCGGTGAGGGCTTTATTGTCTGTTTGTTGCTTCAGAAGAAATCTACGGATGCACAAATGCACAAAACGAAACAAATATGGACGACTAAATCGAAGGAAATAACATTTCTTCTTCTTTAGTGACATCAGATTTATGAATAGGATGAAAACGACCTGTTGTCTCTAAACTGTCAAAAATTTGATGAAATTTTTTTCAATAACTCATTCTCGATTTGCCCCCCTTTCTCTTTATTGGTATGCTAAACATTGTGTACAGCATAACCCCTATACATGCCTCATCAAAATATTACCATGCCCCCACTGGTGGGGTATACGCCCCACGTTGGGAATCACGGGGCCAGATGGAATTTATCGAGGCACATTTATCACAACTGGAAGCTCTTCCTATCACCAACTTCCCAATTTCCAAGTAAGGTAACAGTTCCCTATGACTAGATGTTTGTCACAGAAGACTGGATATGAACAATGCTACAGGCATTATGGCAGTTCTTTAGTTGAATAAACCGACCCCAGGCTTAGCTTTCTTTTAAAGCCTGATACTTACTTCATTGGTCCTTTTTGCTGAACTGCTAAGCCACAGGGATATAAACACACCAACACCTGTTCTCAAACACATACATAATATATACACAGTAGGCTTCTTTCGGTTTCCATTACCAAATCCACTTACAAGGCTTTGGTCGACCCAAAGCTATAGTAGAAGACACCCAAGGTGCCACACAGTGGGGCTGAACTCAGAACCATGTGGTTGGGAAGTAAACTTCTTACTACACAACCACCTCTGTGCCTTTACGATAGGTTTCTTTCAGTTTCCACACAGTGGGACTGAACTCGAGTCTACATGGATGGGAAGCAAGCTTCTTAAACCACACAGCCACATCTGCACCTCAGGCTTACAATGTTAGAATTACCTGCTTTCTTTTCACACTTTCTCTTAACTGGTTACTCTTGTTAACATTGGAAAACCTTTTTACTAACAAGTGTGCAAAATATAAATAAAGTTTGAGATGAAATAGATGCTGGTCACTAGGAATGACAGCGTTTAGCAGGGAACAAATCTGACCATTAGGTTTACTGGATTAACAGAGCTTGACTGTATTAACTCTTTTGATACTAATCTGTCTTAGACAACACCTAGTTCTACCATGCCAACATCCTGCTCAACCCTTCAGCATTCAGATTATTTTGTCCAGTGTCAAACTTTTTTTTATTCAGTTTTGAATTAATCATGCATTATCTTGAACCATTGAGATTTTGATGATGTGGTTGCTTATTTTTAGAATGACTGTAGGTTGGGCATGAGAGGTCAGATATGGCCAGTTTGAACATAAAACAAAGAATATTTGGGCAGATATGGCTGTTTTAATGCTAAAGGGTTAAAGTAATGCTTATTTATTCACGCTGTTTTGAATTTAATCATGTCTTATCTCATAGCTTTGAGATTTCAATGATGTGATTGTTTAATTTTAGAATGATATTGTAGGATAGTTGTGAGAAGCTGGATCTGGCCAATTTGAACACAATACAGAATATTTGGACCACACAGGGCCAGTTTAAATGCTAAAGGATAAGCAAGTTTAATAATGATCCTGTTATTTTACTAAATTCTTCATTATTTTAAAAATTGAAACAAAGGCCATGTATTTCAAAAAGAATAACAGTAATAAAAAAGTTAATTTTATCAAGGCATCAAACTGGTGCCAGTACTTTGCTGTATTAATTCCTGTAACTTTATCTTGAGTTCAACTGTCATTCATCATTTCAAATTTGATAAAATACCAGCCAAGCATTGGATTTGATAAATTTCTATTTAAATCGTTTTTGTAATTTAAAAAGTCTTGCCTTCTCAGTGTTACCCTCATTCAAATTGATAAGTATGTCAGATAACATGTACCTGAGAAATTTTTGGTTATTTTCATGTTAATATAAGGAGCTGATAAAAAAAAAATGGATGTTTATTGAGACCACCACAGAATTCACTGTCACTGCTTGTTTTGATTCTAGAGCAGTGCTCTAAAACCATTTTTTCACTTGCAGTACACTTATTATTCTTTTCAAAATTTGGCAGCACACCTGAACTAAAAATATAACTAAAAGTATAGGAGAAAAAAATTATATTCAGGTTACACTGCGACACACCAGTATATGTCGTAGCATATCAGTTGCAGAGCATTGTTCTTGAGCAAAGCTGAAATAAATTTTTCTGAAGAAAGACAACTTGACATATACAAACAGGTACATCTCACCATCATCAGCTTTTGAATGTCCACTTTTCCTTGCTTGCATGGGTCTGCTGGATGCCTTTTGTTGTCAACCCTTACCCATTTCCAAGCAAAGTAATATCTCCTTTTTGTTTGGCATGTTCTTGAAGAATATTGGAAATAAATAACATGCCTGTGTGATAGTGATGCCCATTTACAACTATAATATGATGTCAAGGTAAAGAGGTACACACACACATATATATATTAAATATTACCTTACTTGGAAATAGGTGAGGAATGGAAACAGAGCATCTAGCTGTAGGAAATCCACTGCAACAAATTCTATCCAACACATGCCATCATGAAGAAGTGGACATATATATATATACACACAGGTTGGACAAAATAATGGAAACACATAGCACCATAATTTTGAAATATCTATAAAACCATCAAAACCCCGTTTATTTTTATGTTTTTTGATTTATTATTAGTGTTGCTTAATATGTTTTGTTAAAATTGCTGTTGCGTTTCAAATATCATCAGAGAAAGGTAATTAAAATGACAGATCTATTGGACTTTCAAAGAGGTCAAATTGTTGGTGCTCATATGGCAGGCGTTAGCATAGCGAAAACAGCCAAAATGTTTGGTGTATCAAGAAGTACCGTCTCGAAAGTAATGACAGCCTTTGAGAAAGAGGGAAAAACCTCTGCGTCGAAACAAAACTCTGGAAGAAAACCAAAACTTTCAGATAGGGACCATCGGACTCTTATGCAAATTGTTAGAAAGGATCACAAAAGTACAGATCCCAAAATTACTGTAGAGCTTCATGACCACCTTGAGAACCTAGTTTCCACAAAAACTGTTGGCTGGGAGCTGCACAAAGCCGAATATCATGGGAGGGCTGCAATCAGAAAACCACTACTTCCAAAAACAAACATTGCAAAGCATTTAGAGTGGAGTAAAAACCTACAGAATCGGTCCCTAGAGCAGTGGAAGAATGTTATTTTCTCGGACAAGTCATCCTTTACCTTATTTCTGACCACCAGCTGAATATAAGTGTGGAGACAGCCAAAAGAAGCATTTGACCTAGACTGCCTTCTTCCACTGTTAAACATGGAGGAGGATCTGTTATGATCTGGGCTGGGGGGGGGGGGGGGTTATATCTTGGAAATCTGCCAGCCTAATGGTTTCCCTTCATGGCAGAATTAATAGTCAAGACTAAGTATTTTATCTGACCAAATTCATCCTATGGTTGTGGAACAGTTTCTGGAGGGAAACACAATCATTCATGATGATAATGCACCAATTCACACAGCTAAAGTTGTTACTGAATGGCATGAGGAACATTCTAGTGAAGTCAAATATCTTATCTGGCCACCACAGTCCCCAGATTAAAATATTATTGAACATTTATGGTGCCCACCATCATTATTACAAGTACCGGAGACTGTTTTAGCTGAAGAATGGATAAAAATTCCATTGGAAACAATTCTAACTTTGTACGAGTCTACACCTTGTAGGGTTCAAGCTGTAATTACTGCCAAAGGCGGTCCCACCCCGTATTAAAATAAATTTGTTTGAAATTTTAAAGTGTTTCCATTATTTTGTCTAATCCCTGTATATATATATATATATATATATATATATATACACATACACACACACTTTTTATCAATACCGAAAAAAGTCTTCACAAACTATTACTCAGAGTTTTATGCATCATTTGTCAAAAAGTTAGTGAAGATATTTTTTTAGGCTTTAATAAAAAGTGTATTACTCTATCTTTGGTATTTGAGTACTATTTTCTTCCTTCTTGTTTTACCTTTATGTGTTTACATGTGTATGTGTGCATGCATATATATATATATATATATATATATATATATATATATAATATATGATGGACTTCCAGTTTCTGTTTACCAAATCCACTCAGAAGGCTTTGGTCTGCCTGGGGCTATAGTAGAAGGCACTTTCCCAAGGTGCAATGCAGTGGAACTGAACCAGGAACCATGTGGCCAGGAAGCAAGCTTCTTAACACACAGCTATGCCTGCGTCTTTGTGTATATATGTACCAAAAGATATTAAAAACAGCCAAGAGCCATGATTATTATAAGTATTTTTTTTTGTTGGTGCTAGTGAGTAACTTAGTTTCAAAATGTTGGATGGTGGAGATGATGTCCCACAGCTGTTAGAATAGTGAAACTACATAGAACACAAAGGCAGTTTGGTTATTTCACATCTGAAAATAAGGTGGAATTAATCAAAACAATTCCAAGAATGTTCAACCACAATCTTTATTGATGAGAGGAGGATAGAAAGAGAGAGAGAGAAAAATGATTATAGACATGAGATGTTTGACAATAAACAAATGTGGACTACTTTAAAGACTGGTTGGTTGTGACAAAAAGTCACCAAGAATGAAGGATGTAATGGGGAGGAGGTGGAGTGGGAGTGATCGGCTTTGTATCACATGACTAACTTCAGCGTTAGTCACAGCAAGGAGGTTATTTGTTTATCCCTCTCAGAACTGACTTGGATGAAGGAGATGGAACCATTGTCAGGAATTTCAATAGAATGGATTTGTTCCCAAGTAATATGTATATATATATGTTTAACAAAAAAAAAAAAAAAAAAATTCTTGTGTTGATTTTAAAGTGTTGGCAAGAACTTGTGAACTCCATGATAGTTCTTTTTTATCTTCTTTTTTTCATTTAATTGTTCCCCACCCAGTTCTTTAAATAAAGACCTCCTCCTCCCCAATGTTGCTTCTGCTTCATGGAAGTAGAAGACTTGAAACAACTGAGCAAATCTTCAGGACACATTTATCTGGCTGTTCCGTCAGTGACTCAAAATGGGAAGAGAAAGAAAGATAGAGATAGACAGAGAGATAGGATTCGATGAAAGATAATAATAATAATGATAATATATATTTATTTATATATACATATTTATTTATTATATGAATTAGGCAACATCATTCCTGGCATTGAACAAAGAGTTTGGTCATGTTTATACCAAGCAGAAGGCTAAGCTTCGTTTATGATACATAATGAATGGGGGGAGGGGGCCATCCACGCACAAAGTGAACTTAATTCTCAGAGTAAAACATCTAAAAACCTGTAATGTTACAGTAATAAATAAGGTAATAATTGTTGTTCACTAGAAATTAAAGTAAATTAATTGTAAAGTTTCATGAATCTTCTATGAGGATAGAAAAGGTAAAAATATTCAACTTAAACTATGAATAAAATATATGAATTTATTTACAGCACTGATGAGATGAATATTTTTCTTAAAGAAAACCAAACTGGCTTAAACCAGAAAGATTCGGAGAGTAATTTACATATATATATATCCAACTCCAGAGTTGATGTAAAATAATTTTGAGTTTAAATCTCTTAAGTGACCATCTATAGATAAGACAATCCATAAAATATGATTTGGAACTTGTGTCATACTGTCTATGTGTTCTCTGGTTAAGACTGTATATTATCCATTATATTGATAACCATCTAATTATATAGACAGATGAAATAAAAAAAAAATCCTTTTAATGGCTATATATAGCATAATCTGAATATACATGCAGTTCTTAGTTGGGCTCGGCTAACCAACTGATGCTGGATTAAATTACGCTTCCTTTCTGATGATCTGGTGTTATAACGTATTTATGCAATTGTCTTTGTAATAATTACCACATGGTATACTAGCACATGCTAGTGAAACACATGTAAACATTATGTAATTTATGATGTTTATAACATTAAAAAAAAATATTAAACCAAATCTCCACTTTTATTCTGCTCGTGTATGTATTATTTAGAACCGGTATTTATATGGTCACGAAGAATTGACCAATACACACTATGTGAATGATGAATAATTATGTAAATTATGGGCTGGACTGCAGAATTGATAGAACAGATATAGGTATTACATTATATTTGGAGATTAAATCCTGCTCATGTTTATTTTGTTTATCAACCTTCTGTGGTCACTAAAAAAATTAGCACTAAGAAGATGTTGATGTAATCAACTACATCTCAGAAGATAGTGCCTCAGGATGGTTATAGTCGAATGACAGAAGCCAGTGGAAAGGGAGAAAGCGTTAATTTTGTTATTGTTCTAAAAAGGCATGCTATAATTAATACCTCTGATTCACATACAAGCTTCCCTATACAACTTGTGAAATTTATTGACAATTAAATCTATGAAAACTTTTGAAAGAGCAGGCTTCAATAGTTCAAGTGTAAAAGCAAATACTTGATAGCTTTTAAAATTTTTTTCTTTGAAGTGAGTCAAGCTATATTCGACGGATCTTTTTTTTTTTTTTTTATAGATTTCTAAAGGAAGAGGAAAGAGGTGAGGATTAATTGTTGCCATGGTGGTGATATTTGAACATGTGATGGGACTAGGAAGTAGGAATAGACAGCACCGCCAAAATCTTTTTTTACAGAATTTCTCAATCAGTCGAACAACAAAATGAAGATAAGTCAAAATAAAATAAAATAAAATAAATAAGAGAAATGAACACAAAATATCATTAATTCCCAGGTTTTTTTCCATTTTCTTTTTTTTGTTTTTTTATATATAGACATTTATATAATTTCAAATTTTTCTTCTTCCTTTCAACATTATTTGCAAGAGATCACTCTCTCTTTTTCAATTTTCGTTTTCTCTTAATATTACAAAATACAAATAAATAATATTTTTGTTGTTTGTTTGTTGTGTTTTCTTTTTTTGAAATAAATGTAGTTGTTGAATGGCTGAAGAGAACAGATAGATGCTTCACAGAGAAGGAGGAGTAAGGGAGAAGAGAAGTGTGGGACACCTCGACAATAGAAACCAGCAATACAGACAAAATAGTGTACAAGAAATGGTCAGAGTAGATGGGGACGGGTGGGTAGGGGGAATGAAGAGAGTAACATACAACTTGGGAGGTCAATGTCTATGGAGAGAAAGAATAGCAAATGAGAACCCTTCTGTTTTGAGTTAGATTTATAAGAGAGGTAGGTAGGTGGTGAGAAGAATATATAAGAGAGAGCAAAAGGTGGGAAGGAAATGAAGCTAACAAGAACATTTCATTTGAGTGGGTAGATAGAAACACATGCATACACACACACACATATATTTTTATATGTATACACATATCTATGTGATATTTTTATATGCACATATTCACACTTTTCACTTTTATCAGTCATTGAAAAAAAAACTTTGATATATAAATGCACACATACGCACATTCCTTTTATTCATATTAATCATTTGACTATAGCCATGCTGGGGCACAAATACATACATGTGTGTGTGTGTGAGTGTGTACCTGTGTGTGTGTGTGTGTGTGTGTGTGCGTGCGCGCGCGTTTGACAAACACACAAATGGCCTGATCCAAGTTGTTACACACTAATGTCGTGATACTGACTATGGAGTGTAATTGCTATTGCTAATGAAGTTTTCATTGGTTGAATAATACTATATAAAATTATATGCACATAATCTTCATTTCAGAAATATGAGTCAATTACATTGCAGCACTGAATTTTCGTCATCAAGGTCAAATCTGCAAGGAGATACTGGTGCCTACTTGGTTGCACAATATTGGTCAGACGAAGCAACATTTCTTTTGGATGGAGTTATCAATCAGTTTATGTTGCAGATAATAATTGCCATCAAACTTCAATGAAAAGTGTGGCAAATCCTGGACTGAGTATTTTCTTGGGGCTGTAATAAACCAATCATTATATCCAGATTTCAAGAGCTAACCTCTGGTCTGTTCTTATTTCATTGCTCTGTTATGACTTAATATATTTATTGCGTAACAACTATGACAGACCATAAGTATATAAATACACACACACACGTGTGTGCATGTGTTTATATATATATATGTATGTAATATATAACATATATACACAACATATGTATATACACACACAAACACACACATTATACATATGGAGAAAGAGAGAGAGAGAAAACAGAGAAGGTACTAAGTACAAAACTTACATGATCTGTGGAGCTGAAGAGAACGACAAATTTTTTTTTCTTCAGGTTTGTGAACAACAATGACAGCAAACCACACACAGCTTATAAATAACAGCAACTAACATAAACTATTGCCTTTCTTTCTTTTTTTTTTAAAATCAAATTCATTAATTAATGAAGAGAAATAATGTATATATATATATATATATATATGATTTAAAATTAAACCAAACTAATCTTATATACAGAAGAAAAAGAAAAGTTCTGTAAGGATTCTACACTTAAGAAGGGAGGAGAGAGAAAGAGTGAGAGAAAGAAAAAGACTTTGATCTCCAAGAACTTATTTTATCTTCCATCTGAGGTCAATAAAATAAGTAATAGTTTTTCTTTTTTCCTAGCTTCAAGATGGTTGTATGAGCAGAAGCATTCCAGCCTTGACTATCCCATCTTTTCTTTTTAGGCATAGTGTATCCCAGACTAAAGGGTGTGATTAGAGGGAGGTCTAGCTACTATGTCTAGCAAGCAGAGCAACCTTGTGTAGGCTCCAGCATTGGCTCATTATAAAGTACAAGATGGTAAAACTTGTGCCAGGAATTTATATAAATTAAATTGACTGACTAGAATCTTTCTAGAAGGTGGTGCCCCAGCATGGCCACAGTTGAATGACTGATACCTCAGTGAAAAGAAGAAGAGAAGAATGGGAGTGCTTTGTTGACTACATGCAAGAATATTAGTGGAGAATGAATCGATCAAGTTTATAACAGAACAACAGAAGGACCGACCATCCCCTCCAAGACAGACAGGGATGAAGAGACATTGTGTGTGTGTGTGTGAGAGAGAGAGAGAGAGAGAGAGAGAGAGAGAGAAGAGAGACATGGTTGAGGAGAGAGAAACTGTGTGAGAAAAAGAGAGAGAGAGTAGATGACAACAAAATTGGAATATAAGTTTTAAAAAACAAACAAATAAAAATAAAAAAAACAAAAACAAAAAAAAACTAAGGCAGGGGAGATTGTGGTGGTAGGGATTACTTTAAGGATAGAGTGAGCCATACATGCACCCACTAGGGTGTGAGGGGGGGATGAAGATGAATGAAGTAAAAATTGATAAACTTTATATAATAAATAGACGCTATATTATATATTTGTGCATGTGTGAATTTACATATATAGATATGTATATAGATATATACATTATGTAAGATATATGCAGACGTACACACACATATATATAAAAGCGGCTATAATTACTATTATAATTTATAAGAGCCGAACTATCAAACGGGCTTTTGTTTAAAAATCTTTCTCTCTCCATCACCCGTCCCTTCTCTTCTCCCTCTTTCTCTTTTCCATCTCATTCTGTCATTGTTGTTGTTGATGTTATTATTATTGTTGTTTGCTGTTGTCATTATTATTGCAGTTGTTTTTCTTTTTGTATTTATGTTTCTAATTTTTTTTTTTTAAATACTTATTTTTCTCTTTGGAAATTATTACTGCAAGAATTATCTTTATATCGAATTTCATTTTTTTTTTTCCTTTTCTTTTTCTTTCTCTTCAAATCAACAGAAAAAGAGAGAGAGACTGTAGTGGCAGCTTTTATACAAAGTGACCAATAGGAAAAATAGTAATAATAATAGTAGTAGTAGTAGTAGTAGCAGTGATGGTCGTGTTGGTGATGATAAAATAGTGGTGGTAGTAGTAGTTAATAGTAATATAGTAGTAGTAGTGGTAGTAAACATATTTGCCGACACTGAGGCACCAACACTCACATTTGTCCAGGAAAATATAATGTTGCCAATGACAATATGGAATTGTGTGTGTGTGTGTGTGGGCGTGTTTATGTATTTTTGTGTACATGTATGTGTGTATGTATGTATATACATATATATATATATTATATATATATGTACGTTTGTGTGTGTGTGAATGACGACGACGATGATGATGATGTCGGAGGAGGAGGAGGAGGATGAGAAGTAGGAAGAGGAGGAGGAGCAAGCAGCCAAACCATCTGACACTCATTGTCACATACGCTGCACATCAGTTTTTGTATTGTATTATGTATATATATATTATATATATATATATATTATAATGTTCATGTCTCTGTGTGTGTATGTATACGTCCAAGTGTATGTGTATGTCTATTATCTCGTTTGTCTGTATGTGTGTGTGTGTCTGTCTGTCTGATGTTAGTCAGTCTTCTCCTCTGTTTGATTGGCAGGGTTTGGAGGAGGCTTTTTATCCTGAGCCCATGGGCTCTGCTGCAATGGCGCTGGAGAAGTCTGAAATTTGGACTCTTGCTCTTCCTCTGTACCATTTGGTTCATATTGAGTGTTCTCTAAACGAGTGATGAGACGTTCATCTTCATCCCCAAACTCCCCACCCATCAGGGTTGGTTCACCGACAACCATAACATCCTGAAAAGAGAACAAGACAGAGCATTAGACAAACGGAAATGGTGTAGCTGGGGGAAAGGTAGAGTGGGTGACCACAGCTCTGTCTGAGCATTGCTGCCTTCGGCTAGCAAGTGTCGGCAACTTGCAACAGCGACACCTAGCAACAGCTTTTGAATGCGTATATATGAATGTGTGTGTGTGCGTGTGTGTATATATATAGATATATTTATGTATACATACACACACATATGTTGAGAGAGAGGGAGGGAGAGTTGGGGGTGAGGAAGAGACATTCATACATGGTGCGCATATATAAACATAGAGGCGCGCACACACACACACAAGGGGGTTCGTTGAATTGAAAGGGGGTGATTTGATTTTAACTATAAGCTTGCTTAAACAATCCCCTCTAATGCTCTCTCCAAAGAAAAAGAAAATAAAAAATAATAATAATAATAATAAAAATAAAAAAAGGACAGATAGATGGATGGAGTGATAGCGAGACAGATAGATAGACACAAGAGCCAATGTAAATAGCTCAAGCCAGGAATCAGTTTGAAAGTTGAAAAATATTCAACCCATTGAGAAGAATTGGAAGTTGGGTGGGGGTTTGCGAAGGTTGCGTGAGTAGGGAAAAAAAAAAAGAAAAAAAAAAAAGATTTTAGACATGAGGGATGTCTTTGATATATCTTTTGTACAGCAGAAATCTTTTCTATTTAGTATTTTTAAACGAAACTTTCGATAAGGAAAGAGAATTTTCCCCTACTTTTCTGTGTCGAAGAATATGAATTTAGGCAAAAAAAAAAAAAAAAAAAAAAAGTCAGCAGAAATTAGTCTAGATGAACCATTTATAAAAGTCTCCTTTCTGCCAAATAAAAATACGTTGTTTCTGCAACAGGATTTATAAAAATAATGGTAAAGTGAAAAATAAAAGACAATATTAATCGAGGTTTGTTTTCCAATTTTTTTTTTTTTGCTCTATGAAATACTAAAATGAAAATAAAAAAGAGACAAAAATTAAATAAAACTATACATAAAATTTCATGATGATGATGATGATAATGATGATGATGATGATAATGAGAATGATGATATAGCAGCAGTTGAATGAAAAATATTGGTGTTTTCTTTTCTTGTTTTTCTTTGTTTTCTTTTAAGAATCTATATTTAAATTCTTCCTTATACTATAAACAGAATAGTTTGCATCAGGTAGTAGTAATATTAACCATTATTATAATATATTTTTTTTTTTTTTTACAAGCAATGGACAGATGATGTGTAGAAGAAGCTTTCTTAACTTTAGTGAATGGTTGTTTTTTTCTTTCTTTAAATTTAGCTTTTTTTTGTCATATATAGTCAGTAAATGTTTTTGGTGTTGTAGTTGAAGCCAAGCAACTGAGAGCTGGGCATGTTTTTTTCTTAATGGTGTGAGTGTTTCAACCGAATTTCTGAGTACCTACCCCCGGTGCTGTTGATGCAATGTTAAATCCTTGCGGACCCGGTGATCTCTTCTGTTTTCCTGATGGTGGCACTGCATCCCGGGAGTTTACGTTTCCCGACGTCGAATTATTTCCAGCCGAGGACTTCCGTTTTCGTCTTTTACTCGGAGGTCTTGCCGTATCTGTAACTGAAGAAATTGAAACAACAAAATCTTCTCACGATTTCAGGGGGAGGGGGCATTAACACGGGGATGAAGGTGGTGCTATGAGAATCAATATATTTTAGTTTAAGCCAACAAGCAACCCTCTATGCAGTTGTTTAACCAACTAGAAATAGCAGCTAAAACCCTTCCCAAAACCATACCCCACAGTGTTAAAGATGAGCACTTAGATAATTTAATCTGAGATACCCCTGATATACCTCTGTTTCCAAGTTTTAATTAAGTAGGGTTGATCTGGGACTTAAAAACAATGTGTCCTAGATATATAAAGAACTACATCTTAAACTCTACAACATACTACATCTTAAACTCTACAACAGCTAATGTTGGCAGCTATAGGGGATGAGATGCCCACCAAGGACACAAAACAGAGGCTATCGAGAATATAATTAATTCCATTTAACTCATACAATATATGGGTAGTGGTAATACAGTTAACACAAGCAAATGCAAGGAAGGAGGGAAGGGGGGACTGTCCTATACTCTAACTAAATGAATAAAGAACAATTACACAGAATAGCAACACACTGCATGTGGGTGTGTGAAAATATGCTACTTATTTAAAAATGCATATGACTATCAGAAAAATGATTTTTTTTTGATAGAGGGGAGGAGGAGGGAATGGGCTTTGTGAAAAGTTCACTGATACGAGGGTATATTTAAATATTCTCATTTTAAAGAAAGTTAACAAATCTAGAATGCATGTGATTTCAATGATGAACCTTAAAGAGCAGTAGCAAAACTATAATGGAATTTATAATTATCAAAGAGAGGAGAAGAAAAAAATTTTCAAAACAAGAAAAATTCTAGCCATATTCTTTTATGAAGAAAGCAATGAAGACAGTAATAGCAGTCAATTACATTAATGTGGTAGGTTACTAGATAAAGTCTGCACAGTTGTCTGTGTGTGTATGTGTGTGTGAGAAAGACAGTCAACCGGATAATTTTATAAAGAAATAACTTAAAATAAGAAGGAAGGGAAATAATTTAGAAAACCTTGTTTAAAAAAGCAGCGAAAAAAGAACAAACAAAAACCAATGAAAAAAGTTCAGTTAAGAATGACACCAGACCATGAGATATCATGTAAAATGTCTTTATAAACAAGGATCAAACTAGGATAGAGAAATAAGTTAGCTTGAAGTGTTTTGTGACCATATTTGTATTGAAATAAACTGTCTGTGTGTTTCAGATTCCTTAAATATAACAAAAAATTTGGACATATTTAATAAAATGAAAGAGTGTTGTCCAAATATGGGAAAAACATCAAAGCAGAAGAGTCAATGTGGATCAGAAGAACTTGAAATGACTTTCTTGATAAACATTGATGATTTTAATTCAACTGAGACTATTCCCAAAATTGAGAAGCGTATGAACATAGCTAATTCTAAGAAAGAAAAGGAAAACAAACATTATAGATGCCAGCAGCTGATGAAGGACAATGCATATTCAACTCCAGTTGAATATTGGTTATCTCAAGATTTTACACAAATTGTGTGTGTGTGTGTGTGTGTAGCATGTAAATCAAAGGGACTGTTCATATGATGGTTTGACTAGGTAAAAACAGAAACTAGTTTTCTGTCTATATTGTGTCACCTACTATATTCTCTCAAAAACAAAGGTAAGCTTCATTGGACAACGTATAACCCTAGATGCATTATGGCCTGGAAAAAAAAAAAGACAATGGTTATAGCTGGAATGCCTTTGATCATAAGCCTGGATCAGGAGTGACCTGGGGCTAAACTACAACTTAAAGAGAAAGTGACACAGGTTATTAAATATATGAACGGCAGAGGACAGCAAATAATTACATACACACATTTTATCCATAAAATTTGTTTTAAAACCAAATGTTAATGTTTGATTTTTTTCTGTACTTTGCAGAAGTCCTTTTACAGAGGGAACATTAAAAGGGACATTTTATGAATGACATTGTGGCTATGAAAGACAGCATCCTCAAATAATAATTATACCAGTCCAAGAAGAAGCAAATTAAAGAGAATGAAACAAACAAACAAACCAATCCATAATCTGAGTCTGTTGATTCAGTGTTTTAAGTTATTGGTGAAAAGTGAAGAACAAAAGAAACAAAAGCAGAAATAATTGAGCAATCAACCAAAAAACTCAAGGGAGAAATCAGAACACACACACACAGACACTCACAAATTCCCCAAAACTAATAAGAATTCATTATCCAGTACATGTTCTACATTAACGGTTTTCCTTTTTTTTCTTTTGTTCTAAAGTTTTATTTTCGTCTTTACAAAGATAAAGGTATGATTTTAGAGGTATATCCTGTAGTTAAATCTAAACTATGTGAAATTAACATATTTTTTTTGTTTATACAATTGGCCCATAAATCAAAACAGTAGCTGCTTTAACAATTACGGAACTTACAGAATCACAACCAGTAAACTTCAACTGATAATGAAAGGTAGGTGAGTAGATGGTACACAAATAATAATAAAAAAATTTCTTTTAAAAATCATTTCCAGACATTTCAGATTTTTTTAATGCCTCATCTTGTCTTAATAAACAGAATGAAAACTGTAGGAAAAGTAGGAGCAGCAGCAGCAGCAGAAGTTATAATAATAATATTAATAATAATCATAATAATAATAGTAATAACAACAATAATAGCAAACATGCAGCAACAACCTCAATCAATGGATAAATGAGCTCATTCACAACGAAACCACTCAAGTGGAACACCAAAACTTCTCGCAAAACTAACTAGAATTTTTCTGCATATTGGACTAAAAAAAAAAAAACAAAACCTTAGCAGACTGAGGAGAAAAAAAACAAAAAATAAACAAACACAAGTCTTTCACTAAGATATAGATAGATAGATAGATAGACAGACAGACAGATAGATAGATATGAAAAAGTTGAAAAATAAAAAAATCAATTAACCTTTTCTTTTCGAAGGTGAGGTATCAAGTCTTGGTGAATTTCCAAAGGGTGAAATACGTTCCAGTAAATTATCTAAAGATGTAAAGAAATAAAGCAGCAGTTCTTAAAGTGTATATGTGGAGTAAAGAGCAAGTTTATTTCCAATTAACAGAGACTATAGAGATAGAAGCACGAGGTCAAAGGTCAAACACTGACTTACTTACAAAAAGGAAAAAAGATCGAATACCAAGTTCTCTTACAGAACAATATTAGTAATAATAATAATAATGAAATTAAATAGATTTACAAAAAGCATGCTGTCTGTGTTTGTAGTCTGTGGCTTTATTTACTAGTGTGTTTATATGTATGTGTGCATATGTGTATGTATATTATATATGCATAGATATATAATACATATACATCATATATATATATAAATATATATACATATAACTAAGCATATATATAAATATATATATATGTAACAGACACATAAAAGGTAAACAATAAAATACTGAGGAAATCATTTAGTTGAAATCTAATCACAAATAATGTCGATGTTCAATGAAGTGGTGGTAGAGGGGAAAGAGCAGGGATTTGTGGTGATCAGGATTATCCATGGAGGCAGCAGAAAAGTAAGTTAATCTGTTGTCAACATGTTTCACAAAGGTTTCAATGGAGTGTGGAGTTAGTGATGGTAGCAGCAGTGACAATAGCAGCAATATGTTAAATGGTCCAATGTTAAGGATATGACAATGTTAGGACATGTGGAAACACTGTAATAAGGTGGAAGTTTTGGTTGATTAAAAGAAATACAGTCTGTAAGAAACTTGGTTACTGCATCAAGTTCAATAGTTGACCAGCATGGTGTTGTGCCTAGTTTCCTGGCTAACCAATAATTTAACCAGCTACTTAACTGACCAACAAGTTGTATAGTAATCTAGTATTGATTTAAAAAAAAATATTTATGCAGATAGCATCTCTGAGTAATTAATTCAATGACGTTCTTTACAAGTTTTGTAAAAACACTAGTTGTTCATGATGTATCATTCAGGAGCTGATGAGAAATTCAGAAACCACCAAACCACAATAGTAATCCTAATGTAATTGTCTCCCTTGGACAATATGGCCCATTTTGAAAACTACCTTTGAACCTTGACCATTGCTGTTTGTAGATCTTAATGACTAACATCTTAGAAACTTGAGCACGTACCAAACTGTAGTGGTTCTCAAATTGTATGCCATAGCACACAGCAAAGAATATCTAAGTGCACCATGGAATTTAAAAAAAACCCACAAATTTAAGGCTCTAAAAAAATCTTCAAGTGTCCTGAAGAACATATTATTCATAACTTTGTAGTATACAAATATAATTAAATAAAATGTAAGCAATAGTTTTCTTTACTTCTTTACATATATTTTAAAACTTTAGAACGTTCTATTTTTTTCTTTTAACTTTCCTTACAAAGTGTACCAATAATTTTTTTTTTATTTGCTCTCTAGTATGCCACGAAGTCAAAAAATTGAGAACCACTGTTCAAAACTGATGACAGTAGAAATATCTTCGTCAGGAGACTTATCTCCAACCACATCTAAAATAGAACCCATTCTTTGCCATTTAATATTTTACCATATTCAAATGTTTTAATGATTTTCCTTACATAGCCCTGATATTTCCAACCTCAACCTTCCTTTCAAATGAATACCGGCTTATTCAGTAGGTCATACTGACCACTGGTCAATGAATATTTTCTTGGGTTCCTTCAAGGCACACTAACATGATATCGAATTTATACAATTAAAGTTGATATAATAGAAAGAGACAAGATAGACAGACAGATGGAAAGCAACTGCAAAATTGTTTTACTACACATATACAGACCAACTGAGAACGACAAACAACTTAATAAGGCTCGAACCTATAGTAGATTACAGAAATACAGAAACTTGTTCAAAAACATCACAAACAATCCACATGATTACACTGAAGAAGCTGGAAGTGACAGGGGAGAAGGGAGAAGTTCATTGTAATTTAATTGTGATAATTAAGACAACAGTTACAAAATCTCCAATATGGGTTATATTTAGCACCAAACGAATGGAAACGAGGAGAAACAGAAAATATTAAGGCGGGAAAACAAAGATAAGAGAAAGAAATTAACCATAATTTTGGTTTGTTTTAAATAAAACAATAGGTACAGACATGGTTGTGAGGCTAAGAAGGATTAGGGGTACAAGCACATCAGGTAGAACCATGTGCAATTGCCTTCTGCTACAGCCTCAAGTTGACCAATACTTTGCAAGTGGACTTTGATGGACAGAAATTGTGAAGAAGCCTGTGTGTGTTTGTGCTTGCGTGTGTGTGTGTGTATGTACATGTGCTTATGCTTAACCAATTGAAAAACTGGTGTTGTTCATGCTGTGTCTCTTTATGTCCAGTAATGAAGCAACTGCGCAAATAGAGATCAATAAAACCAGTACCAGATTAAAAGGTTGAAACAACTGACAGAAACCCTGAAGATATTGCCCCAGCGTCACCGTAGTCCAGTGACTGAAACCACAAATACTGAATAGCTGAGAAATATGAAAGCTTCCCAAACAAAAATTCTTAAGATTAGCCAATACAACATCGACATTCTCGTGTTGAACAAGGACACTGGACTTCCATCAACTGAAACAGATATACCACCTCTAGCAACTAATTTAGTCTGTGCCACTTATCGTTCAGTAACTAACATCACTCTGCAAAATATAAAAGAAAATTCAAAAAGCATTACCAATTGTGGAAATGTCTGCTTACGCTCAACTTTGAGAGGAGGCCAGTGAAAGAGCTGTGCAACTTTAATCAAGTGCAGGAAGTGAGAGAAAATATGTTTGCCCTATTATGTTTGAGAACCTTCTCCCAAAACAGAACAAATAAAATACGAAATGACTAAGTTTTCATTAATAAGATTAATTATTCTGCTCTCCCATACCAACACATACACTGTTAGTTCTTACCTAGTCTAACTTTATCAAAAAGCTACAAGTTGCTTCATGTTTTAACTTAATTAAATCATTCTGCTACTTTATTCCTAATTTCTGTCTTATCTAAATCTCCTGTTACTTACAGAATTACAAATTTTCATAGGTATGTCAAGAGAGTGTGACCAAACCGGAGGACTGCTGCCAAAGGTTTTTGTTGAATTAATTGATTCAAGTATTTATTTTACCAAACCCCAAAATACTGAAATGCAAGGCTTTGAACTCAGCGTGAAAAGATACTAAAATTTTGTCTGCAGATCTACTAATTTTTCTTATCAATCACCAAACTAATATTATTTTACAATATTTCAAGCACAGTGTGCAATCACAGGAACCAGTTTTTATAACACCAAAACTCCCAGCATTAATGAAACAGAAAATAAATGGGAGGAGGCTATTAGTGTGCCACAAAGAGGAAACAAAATCTAATGACACAGATATCTTTACATAGATAACATCCAAGATGGCAAGAACACTTTATGATATAGTCTACAGATAAATTCATACAAGTGATAATAATAATAAAACTAGTTAACTCTGTAATTCTGCAATTGTGATAATACATACAGTATCAAGTAGTGCAAGAGAAGACAAAATCAAAGGTGTTATACATATTTATGAGTGTTGGAACTTAGCATAAGTTGTAGTAAGAGTTTGATCTATTCTCTACTCTTCCTAGTTGTTCAATGCTGATATAAATAAAATTTCAAAGAATTATTACCATCACTTTTTTCTGAAGTAATAAAATGGCCATAAGCTCAGTGTTCCCCAAACACCCTAACCAAACATTTTTAACAGCATGAATTACTGAGCTGATTGATTCTGTTATTCTAATATTCTGCGTAACTTCCAGCTTCACACAGCTATATACCAAGCACTTATATCCTTGAAGTATGAAGCTTAGAATAAAAGTCACTGGCAAACTTATGGTCCAGTGAAATCTAAAAACGAGGAGAGGAAGGGGAAAATCTTTTAAATTAAGGAGTCATTCAATGGGAAACTGTTGGGCTAAACATTAAAAATTGCTGGCACCTGTAATTTGACACGTCCTGCTACTAATTGCAAACAATATTTCTATTTACCTACCAATTTATCTCATTCCCTATATATATATAGGAAGAGATATTGGACAAGTTTTGGATATTAGCTTAGAAACATGTATTTGTATCAGTGAGAATAAGCCAGGGACAAGAATGGTATAAAAAAACAAAAACCCAACTTGCAAAAATATTTCAGTTTTTTCCTACATTATTGTCGGCAGTTTTCCCACCTTCCATATTAATGTAGGACAATTTCCCCTCCTTTCCACTGTTGTCCCAAATTTGTGCACTTGTGGGCATGGTTTAACAAGATTTGAACCTGTCATTTGCCAGGTAAACCAGGAATAAAATATAATAGTTGTCATAAGGTTAGAACTTATAATCAAGGAGCCTCAATAAAAGTACATTAGTACTTTACCTACCTTCACAACATTGTTTTTACTCCATAAAAGAACATTAGCTGTGAGGATAAGGCAGTATGAAGTAGAAATAATAAAAAATAATGAAAAATCCTAAATAGTTTATCCAGCTAAAATTTTTATATTCAGATAGAGGGCATTCTTTTTTTTTTTTCCTTTCTTCATTACAAAAACATGAACATGGAACAAAAATAAATCAACAAAATAGCAGACAAAATATTGAGATAAAAATAGAAGATATGCAAAAACAAAAAAAGCAAACAAGATAGCAAGACATTTAATAAATATAAAATTAATGAGAAGCATGACAAGTTAAGTCAGAAATACTACCTTGCAGACAGAGTAAGAAGAAAAACCATTCAGCCATGGGTTGCTATGATGTGGACAAACATAAGAGATTCAAGATTGATAGACGACATACATACATGCATGTGTGAGAGTGCACACACAAACACACACTATAGTTTAGGCTGAGAGGAAATAGAAGCAAGATGAAGGACTCATGAAAAATTTGAATCAAAAGAAAATTTAGCAAGTCAATGAAGACAACAACTGGTGGTCTGCATCAGCTAGAATTGATATGTCAAAAGGTAAATGAAAGAGTTACATTAGTTTGCCACGTGGCAAAGTATGAACAATTAATGCCTAAAAATCAAGCTTTTCCCAATATTCTCTGATGAAGAATTCCATTTGAAACATTAGATAGTTATTCTCCACATGGAACTGATAAAACCTTTTTGATATACCTTTTGGTAGAAAAAAACAAAAAGCAGCCAAATATTACAATAATTAAACACCAGTCAAACTAATTAAGCGATAACCTACTTTAGTGATTTAATTTAAGAAATAATCAAAGGAATGGCCAAGCTAATTGTAATTATGTAGGAAGAGAATAAGCAGAAACAGTACAATCGATAGAATTATTATGGAATTTCAGTTAATCTGATAAGAATGAAAGATATACTGCTTGTACTTGTATGGTTGACTGCATGTTATAGCAAGGAACTACTTCCTAAACTGATAGCTAAACCAAGGGTAGTTGTGGTATGCATGCTCTGTTTAATTAGTGTTATCAAATTGAGAGAATAAGGAGTATGGAAGAGACTGGGGAAAAAAAACAAAAAAAAACACACACACACACACACACAAAAAAAAACCGTCTATCACAGCTGAACTTGATGCAAAAGCGATATCCCAGTGTTAATGTCACATTTGCTGAGTTGAAGCAAAATAATGAAAATGTTTCGGTATCAATGTACAAAGGCCAATCCAACATATAAAAAAATGAGTGGAAGATTTGAGCTAGTGTGAAAAGCTAACAAGGGAACCAATGCACAGTTGCTTGACCTACAAGTAACAAAAGCCAAATCTTCCTCAAATTACATTCTACTATATTAAAAAAAAACCCAAAAAGAAACAAAATATTTTGGATACTATAGCCTTAAGTATATGTACAGTGGCTGGATTCCTCACAAACAAAAATCTACCATGGATGGAACATCTTTACTCGAGGTTGACTCAGGACTAGATAACCACACTATGTGGAGAAGGCAGAAGGAAGATGCTATGGGAAACGTTTGTATAGAGGTGTTAGAAGAGCAAGCTAATCTATCTGAACAAAAGGAGGGGAAAAAACAAACTAACAAAAAGAAAACCCCATTTATGATTATTAAACAAAATGGCCAGAAGTTAAAATTCTGACTACATGATAGGCATGACAGATTCTGTGAGCCCTTAAGGCAAGGCACATAACTCTGCTGATTGTTGTTGGCTTTGAGCCTGCATTATAAAAGATTATACAAGTTAATGATGCTGCAACAGTACCAAAAATCCATGTTCTGTGAAGAAACTGAAGACTAATAATGATTGTATGATTATTCTGAGTTCAAATCTAACCAAAACTGGCTTTTTTTTTACATCCTTACAAGGGTGATAAAACAAGTATCAGTTGACAGAATATGTACTGCAGGGTGTTCAATATAAACCATCTAACCCTAGAAAGCAGTGCCTTAAACACGACCATGTATGAATGAATGAACCAATACAAGAATCTATAGTGAATTTCAAAGTTTTCCTGCATTCTAATATTTACATCAATCCTTAAAACACATATGAAACTTTTTTATTAACCAAATTTCATTTGTTGCTTATCTAAGCTTAATGATGCCAGCTTATAAACTGTGTACAATGTATAAATGTAGAGATTTTCAGTTGCCATAATTCCAAACCTCACATGTAGAAGATAGAAGAGGATGACACAATGAAAGAGAACCAGAGAGACACAGATATTGCTGGTTATACCAAACAATACCACCACCTATTTATTAACCAATCTCATCACTGGTACTGGCTTCCAGCCAAAAAAACTGCAAGAAAGTCATACTCCAAATAGACGCCAGTATAAGTAGCTTTCATTGAGACTGCAACTTCAAATAACTGTTAGATAGGAGGGTTTCATATAAAAGACATTTTTTCTTTTTAAAAGGAATTCAACTTAGTACCTACAATGAATCCTAGCACTTTATTACTAAAAGTTAAAAAATATTAGAGAGGACCATTTACACAGAATTCAGATTACATGAATCCATACAGACAGTCATACCATCACAGAGACAGACTCTATTTTGGTAAATATAATAGCATTGTCTTTTTTTTTAAACATGTATAATAGCTTAGGTTACATTTATTTAACTATAATACACTTAACATTTTCAGGTGGAAAAAGATTTAAGAACAATTGGTAACAAAAGAAATAAGTAGACTCATGGGAGATAGATAGACAGATTAAAGAGACAGAAAGAAAGAAGGAAAATAAATACAAACCTTATCATTAAGATAGACTAAAAAAAAATCTCAAAGAAAATGACATTTTCTCTAAAATAAGAGACAGACTTGCATTACATTATAAAGTACAAACACGAATATTGCAACAAATCCAATTTGTATCTAAATGACAGCATCCACTCACACATAATTCCATTTGCATCCATAGTAAAAGTTTGATGTATATTGTTAATTGAAGAAAAATTTTCAAGTTAGATAAAGAATTTTGAGTGAAGTACCACATTTAACTCATCTTTTTTTGGTTCCCCCACCTCTCAATGTTTAGAGGTGTGTATTTGCTTACAAAATCTTAATCCTATTTAAGCAGTTATTTTTACAGCTGGACATCTCTTATATAGCACTAACTATTTGATAATGAAATTAGAAGTGAAGCCTGTTTTGTCAGTCAGTCGAACTGAAGCAAGTCGAGTTATGTACCTTGCCCAAAGGCACAAGACAAAAATGGCTAGAAATTGTTTGTCTAGTATTTTAAAATCACAGCTATTGTTAACCTCCCCATTAAAATTGTTGTTGTGTTCTTCAAATGAAATAGAAATGACCCATTCCTAACGTAGTGTTCTGCTCAAGACAAGAATAGGATGAGAAACACTAGATAGTAAATAGGAACAGACATATAGAGTAATTAATAACCAGTAGATATCAGCTTGATATGCTTGTATTTAATAAACACAAATGCCACTAAAAGAAATTAGTGTTTTCTCAAAGAAAACTGAAGTAAAGAGTTGACATGCAAAACTTTTTGAAATAAACTTTTCTTTTAAAACATAATTTCACTGCAGAAAGCGGAAGCACAGAACCGCTATTAAGTAAGAGGGTGGGGTTATGACTTGATGAAGGAGAAGTAACGAAGCTAGTAGTAGTGGTGGTGGGGAATGGGTGAAATACAACCTCACAAGGGATGAGGAGTAATGTGGGACATGGCCTGGGATGCATAACATAACGCAGGAGAAATAATGATATTACAACCAACTCCATTGTGAGTAGACAATTAACACACAAACTTATTAGGGGAGAATAAATGGAAGCACAATCTCAGTACCTGGCATGAGAAACATTGCAACATTAAAGCAGAACCTCCTGTGAAGGTAGAGCATTTGGGGGCGCAGAGGGTGAAAGAAACCTTAGTGACATGCCCACACCCTTGTAGACAGGAAGAGAGATCTTCCAATTTAGTTGAGGGAGAGATTTCACTCAAGTAGATGAGAAATAAGGAAACAGACAGAAAGTGCTGCTGTTGGAAAGGTGGTTGTGGCTGATCTTACGACAAAGAAATATTTCAATTTTCAATAGTTAATATTTTTTTAAAGGTTTGGATATAAATTTTTAATAATATTTTTTTTGTGTGTCTTCCTCCTATTTTGTTATAAATGACAGCTGCTATTGTCTACATTGCCAACTCATTTCTGTAGAATAGGTAGAAAAATATACTGTATATATGTGTATGTGTGTGTGTATACTGACACCAACACATATACATATACACGAAATACACAAAAATTCAAATAAATATAAAAAAGAAAGAAAAAAGAACAAACACAAAAACCACGTTAATGAAAACTTTAGAAATACTTATGCTTAAGACGAAGAGATAACAATAAAATGGAAGAGAATGTGCATTGCCATTAGTATTCGCAGTCCTGTACACAGCAGCTGGGGCAGTGTTGGCCTGCTATACTTACGATGATGGTTGTGGTGAAAAGAAACAAAAGTTGGTATCTTGCCTTTACCTGGGGGCGCCACCATCCTCTGCCACTTCTGGAACAGTGTCGTCTTCAGGCAGTCGCGTGGATTCAGTCCGTAGGCTTTGTGACGGGACATCAACTCCTGCATTGGTTCAAGAATCACACACAGCTGTAAAAAGAAAAAGATGGAAACTATGCAAAGTTATGTATGCAATGACCAAATGCTACAGAATTAACCCGTTAGCATTTAAACTGGCCAGATCTGGCCTATCACACCTACCCTACAACGTCATAAAAAAAATTAACAGTTGCCTCATCAAAATCTCATAGCTACAAGATACTTTTTTACTTGTTTCAGTCCTTTGACTGCGGCCATGCTGGAGCACCGCCTTTAGTTGAACAAATCAACCCCAGGACTTTGGGGGAACAAACACAGACACACAACGGGCTTCTTCCAGTTTCCATCTACCAAATCCACTCACAAGGCTTTGGTCGGCTGAGGCAATTAGAAGACACTTGCCCAAGGAATCATGCAGTGGGACTGAACCCGGAACCATGTGGTTGGTAAGCAAGCTACTTACAACACAGTTACTCCTGCACATGATTAATTCAAATCAATGTGAATAAAAAAAGCATTACTTTTGATAGAACAATGTGAATGCTAAAGGGTTAACTGAATTAACTGAAAGAGTAAGAGCAACACCTATGATTGCTAGAATGTTGAGGGGAAAGAGAGGAAGAAACCATTACTTGTGGGTTTATCTTCAGGAACCTTAATATTTGTAATGTAGTGGATTCTGATATAGTTGTTTCGATGGACTTCTGCAGTTTCCATTAACTAAATTTTATTCATAAGGCTGAGATCAACCCAAAGCTATGGTAGTAGACAGCTCACAAAGCACAGTACAGTGGGATCAAAAAAATTTACTACAATACTTTGCCATTGTTGTAGGGGTCCCCTTTCCACAAGTTATCTGGCGACTATGAAGCAACAAATATTGTTTCTAATTTTGAAGGGAGGGAGTTAGTTGATAACACCAACCCTAGTATTTGTCTGGTACTTTATTTTATTGACTCTAAAAGGAGAAACAACAATGCTGACCTAGGCAGGATTTGAACTCAGAACAAGGACAAATATATCAAGTTAGTTTTTCTTTTTTGATGCTTAAACAGTTTTGCTAGGGGTGAGATCATCAATACCATTACCTCCACCTCCTGCTTCAATGGTACTTTATTTTATTGACCACCCAGGAAGATAAAAGGCAAAGTTGAGCTCAGCAGTAATAGATCTCAGAATGTAGTGTTGAAACAGCATTTTGTTCGATGCTCTAATGACTGCTAGCTCACTGCCTAATAATAATAATAATAATAATAATGATTTTAAATGTTGGCACAAGGCCAGCTATTTTGGGGGAGTGGGTAAGTCAATTCCATTGGCTCCAGTGCTCAACTGGTACTTATTTTATTGGCCCCGAAGGGATGAAAAGCAGTTGGCCTCAGCGGAGTTTGAACTCAGAACGTAAAGACAGACGAAATGCTGCTAAGCATTTTCCCTGGCATGCTAATGATTCTGCCACCCTGCTGCCTGAATCTTTTTTACTATAAGAACAAGGCTTAAAATTTTCGGGGAAGGGGCTAGTTGATTACATTAACTCCACCCCACTCTACTGGTACTTATTTCATCAACCCCAAAAGGATGGAAGGCAAAGTTGATCTAGTGGAATAATAATAATAATAATAATAATAATAATAATTTATCAGCATCAGTGATTTGAATTCAAAAGTTCAGAGGTCAATGAGTACTAGTGAGCTAATACTCAATCACTAACACTTCCATTGTATGAAAGAAATTAATTAAGACAGTGAGTTTACTTATAGTTGCTCAGTAGCATCACACAATTCCCTCACACTCAGTAGTGCCTTTAAATTGGGGACAGTGACTGACAAATTGTGTGCTGGAAGTCTTGTTGGATCAGAGCTGATCTAGGAAAAACAGCACCATACACATATATTGTTGATAATATATGTAGTAGATTATTGGGTTCCCCCGCAGTACCTTGGGCAAATGTGTTCCCCTATAATCTCAGGTTATCAAATGCTTTGTAAATGGAAACTTCAGAAGCATGCTCTGTTGTGTTTGCGTGTGTGTGTGCATTTGAATGTTTACATTCTGCATTGAGCTACAAATAAGTTCTTGATGTCCCCTATCAACAAAATTGTTCTCTATCCCACCACTTTTGAAGAAGAGAGGAATGAAAAATTCCTTACTTGAAAAGCATGTCATGGGTAAGGGCATCCTGCTGTAAAACAATGCCTCCATAATATGTATTTGTAGAGCAACCAGTCCTTGCAAGAACTAGTATAGTTCTAGCCAGGTATGTAATGCATTTGATAGAATAGTGGCATATCATATACTATATTTATCATGAATGAGGTGATCTGCATGAGCAGGTGGGATGAATAACAGATACAATGAAACATACTGAGTGGATGAAACACCGTTGAAATCAGTGCACATAATTTGAAGTGACAGTGGCTTAGAGTGAAGAATCTTTGGAAAACAACTTGGGAAACGTTTTAGCTCTATACAATTAGACATATACAAAGCCTATGCAAAAATGGCTTGAAATAGGGGCAATGAAATTTTCTAGGCAGGGTTGTTCATATAACAATCAATGTAATAATATTAAATACAGACCGTTTTGTAGAAGCTGTTAATATCTTTAATTTGCAACATCTTTAAATTCCAGCATTGAAACTACAATTAAATAAGCATTTGATGGAAGCACTGTGCACAGTCTTTAGTGACATGACAGTGCCAATAGTAATTTGTCACTTTATTACTAGATCACAAACATTGGAGGTGGGTAGAGTCAATCTAAGTTAACCATAGTATAAACCCAAAAAGATAAAAAGCAAAGTTGCTATGGTGAGATTTGAACTCAGAATGCAATAAAGACCTGACTAAATACTAAATACTGCTATCACTAATAACAACAGTTAGTTTTGACCTCAGTAGATTACTTGATGCATGAAAGGCAGAGAGTAGCAAGGTTTGAACTTTTAAAAAATAACTAAAAACCACAAAACATTTCTCAAAGCACACAACCATTTCAGTCTACTACACCTAATAATAATAATAATAATTAATTAGTAATGTGAGCTAGGTTTCATATGAAAGTTCTGTGTGCTGATAACTTCTGTCATTTCAGAAGAAGCTATGCTCAGATGCAGGAAAGAAGTAGTTAGGAAGTACACAGGAGGTACATTGAGATCACAGGCAGAATAACAGAGAAGAAAATATTGGTACGTAGAAGATGCACCAGGGTAGTTAGCAGTAAGAACATCAGTGAAAGAAATTCTTTCAAGTATCAGGATGACTGTCCAGAACTATTAGCAATGGAGGCAGATGCCCAGAAAGCAGAATAACCAGAGTAACAACAGTATGGAAAAAAATTCAGGAGTCATTACTGCTGATATCAACAAAAGGTTTCTCTCTCTGAGTAACGGGCAGATTATGAGACTTGCATATGAGGTGTTATGTTGCATGAAATCTAGAAAGAAATGATTTGAGCTTGTTTGGCTGGATTATGTTAGTGTCTATGAATGATGAAGCATGTAAGAAGTGCCAGGTGATCTAGGTGGAAGAACCCTACTCTCAGGATATTGAACCTCATGGAGGAGGCAGTCAGTTTCCATCTGTTCATGTAAGCATGGATGTAAAAATGATGATGAATAACATTGATATTTGATATATCACACAAGGTTTCACATTTTGGAAACACTAACTTATAGTTAGCCACAGTACTTGATTTAATTGGCTCTCACAAAGATGAAATGTAAAGGGATGTAACTAAAAGGATGTTACCCTACTGATTCTGCCACTCACTACCCCCATCTAAAAATAAAAATAAATACAAATTAATATAAAGGCCAGTTATAGAATAGTTTTCACAAGCACTGAGTGTTGCACCACCAACAAATGAGTTATTAGATAGCTACCATACCTTCAAAAAATGGGAACACAGGGGTGACAGTGGAAAATTACTGTGAAGATATAAGACAGGGACTTGAAGGCTGTAGAATTCTGTCACTTCTGCTGCCAGGTGTTTGAATGACATCAGGGGACCCTCCTCTAATTGAATGCTATTGTATAGTCTTTCTCACATGACAGGCCCTTGGAGGCATAATAACAATGTTACATTGAAAGAGGAGGGAGTTAGAAAAGAAATTACAGGTATCTATGAATTATTGATGCTAGTGACTACCAAACTGTACAGGAACGACCAGACACCTGTTCCATGGTATTCCATAAACCAAGTACATAAATAACTCCACTTTGCCTGGTTCAGGGGCCTAGTGATAGCAACACCCACTGGTCATGCAAGCAGTCATTGATCCAGCATAAAAACCATGTTACTCTTGCAAGCAGAGAAAGATTACCAACAGAAGATCAAAGTTTCCATCAGCTCAGGCAGTAAAGCTTATAACAATTTGTAAAGGATATTATCATAAGAGAAAAGTGCTTTATGCTAACATGGGGAACTGTATGCGAAACACTATGGCAGTAAGGGAGCTTAATAAAGAGCTCTCATCAAATAAGGTTATTTTAAAAATTTATCATATATTGCAAATGGCAAACAGGTGCCATTGTCTTAAGTCCCTCGATTATTGGTTCACAGCATTTCTGTTCATGGCAGAAACGACAAAGGTGTGTGAATAGCTTAATACAATATGCTTTCCATACAGTTTCTGCCGACCAAATCCTTCCTAATTCCGGGATAATAGAAGACACTTGCCCAAGCATTGCACAGTGGGTCAGAACCCAAATGACATGCTATCAATTATTAAATTCTGGTGTAATAGTGGGGTGACAGATAGAAGCTTTAATGAATTACATTTATCTCGTGGATGTTTCAGCAGTTACTTGCTCACTCATAAGATATCTGTTACTCAATACACATAAACACCCACATGTATTGTTCATTTATTTAAGATCCATTCTTCCATGGTAGCAGAGGTTAAATGGAGGCAGTGTTTTAGAGCTTATTGCTAACCCATGTGTTTTTTGTCTCAGGAATTGTCAACATGACTGCTTTTGCTCATGTGGTTTCATGCTTAGATGCCACACAATGTAACCATCCACATGACAGGTTTCCATGCAGTCTGTTTACCAATTCCACTCACAAGGCATTGGTTGATAAAGGGCTATAGTAGAAGACCCAAGGTGC
Organism: Octopus sinensis; assembly: GCF_006345805.1. Lineage (NCBI taxonomy): Eukaryota > Metazoa > Mollusca > Cephalopoda > Octopoda > Octopodidae > Octopus > Octopus sinensis. The sequence goes on from NC_043010.1 coordinate 34,043,142, forward strand.
CACAGAGCAGGATTGAACCTGAAACCACTTGAAGCAAACCTGACCACACACCCATGCCTGGATCACATACACACACAAATAAAAAGGTACTAGATCGGAATTGATATGATTAACTAAAATACTTGAAGGTATGACCCCAGATTGTCTGCAGTCTAATAATAAGTGTTCTGCTTTTGCTGAGGGTCTTTGCTGTCTGGTTACTCAGAACCCCCCCCCCCCCAACAATCTATCTCATTCTTCCCCATGATATATAACTTTATTTACAAACATCTTTCTGTATTACAAGTAGGGAAGGTTGAGCAATAGAAATGCTTCTACAGCAAGGTTGTCTTAGTGTTAATCACACAACAGTAAAGTAAGGAAATTGAAAAATTTTTATTTCATTAATAGTTAAATTGGAGTAAGCAGAGTTGTGTGCCTTGGCCAAGGGAACAAGCACAATGGCAATAGTAGTAAGTGGTTTATTCTTTTACATGTTTCAGTCATTTGACTGTGGCCATGCTGGAACAAGATTAAAAAGATTTTTTTTTTAATGACAGCTATCAGTGGAACAAGCACTTTAACCTCAAAGTCAATGTATCTCATTGTTAGTATTTACTGGCACTGAAAGTTGCTGAATACCTGGTATTTGAATATATTAATACTTCTCCATGCAGTTTGGGCCTAGACATATGGGTTAAAAAAACAAAACAAACTAACAAAAACTGTCAGCTGTGTTGCCTTCCCTAATGGTGTGGCAATGGCCACATGCAGAGTCCCAGGAATTTTTCGATGGGAGGACACAAGATCAGAAGGGAATATAATTCCCAAAGAAAAGGGTGTAATAACATTATCTAGAAGGGCACACTTCTTTCTTGGAGTGGGGTGTGTGGGGATGGGAAGAATCCACTCCCCTCCAGACTTGCTAAAATGATAAAATCTTCAGTAATTATTCCCTTTACAGCACAAGCAAAAAAAAACGAACAGGCCAACAAAGGACTTCCTTGTGCTTGCTCAGTCTGCTAGAAATAGCAAAAATAAAGGACACATCATATAATGCAGCCCCTGATATACAAAAACACAGGATGGCCATGGCTGGAATAGATCGGTAGCAACAGCAGTAAATTCAGAATGCCACAACAGTGGGTACATTTGATACAATGCACAGTATTGCAAAAAGCAATGCAGGTTGTATCTATTGTCTCTCCAATTTTTAAAGCAAATATTTGCTTTATACAAAAAAGTCAACTAAATCTTCACAATATCATGGTTAGTCCACATTACTCTGTAAGGAGCATAGAGTCAGTTTCCCTGGAAGGGACATTGGTTCATTGCAGAATTACTCATTTTTAGAAGCTGAGTGGACCAGTGAAATGAAATGTTTCGCTCAAGATCACAACACATCACTCAATCCAGGAATCAAAACCACAATCTTGCGATCATGAGTTCAACACACTAACCACTAAGCCATACACCTCCACTTATATTTATATATACATATGTTAAATACATATCATCAGATTTTATGCAGGCAGTATACATAATAAAAATAGTTGTTCTTCACAATCTAAGGTGGAAGAGGCTCCAAAGCTGGTGCTATCAACTTCCTTAATGCTGACTGTCAAAATAATATATAGTTCTAGTCACTACTAGTACTAACTACAACTATCACTATTAATAAGGCTCTTACACTACAAGAAGTTGCAGCTCACTAATTTATTAGACATATTTTTGTAATTCTGGTTACAAACAAAAGAAAAACAATAGTGTGGAGAAATTACTCACCCGTAAAAAGTTAAGTGTATAATTTGTCAGACCCTGTCTAGTAATATTTTTACTTAATTGTTCAACCATAGCAGGATCTTGCTGTAAAAGAAAGAAGAAAAAAATCATTTTGCATATTTAGTATATATGTACACACACACACATATAAAAACAGATGCTTACATCTATACACGTCTATCTATCTATCAAGAATGGGAAGGGAAGTAAAAATTCCTTTAACAACTGTCACATTGCAACTGTGACCATATAATAGCATAAACATATCCCGTGTTAAGTTTTTCAAAGATACTGACCACATATGTCTGTTGAATAGCCATGCTTTATGTGTTTGTCATTTATACTCAAGAAACATTTAAATGTTTAAACTTGAAAAATGTTTTAGCCATATTTTAAACATTAATTTGTATATAGATAGATGATCAAAGCAATTAAGTATACAGTAGTATTTATAAACCAACAAAACAAGACAACCTAGAACAGCAAGGTCTTAATTTTTTATCTCCCACATTTAACCACTTCTTTCTTATACAAAGTAATTCCTATGCAGATATGGGTTGACCAAGTCTATAAATTTCAGATGTATCTTCACAACACTTGGTGGAGAACATATTTTTTACAGTTAGATGCTCTATAGGTAACCATTCAACCAAGAAATTGGGTGTGTCAAACCGGAGCAAAACGGAGTTATGTACCTTAGGTGACCATCATATTCTGTTGCGAGTCATTGGACTGCTTCTTCAATGGTTTATTCCATTTTTTATTTGACCGTTATTATTCTAGCATATCAAACAACAACATTGAACAACCATGGACAAACTGCAGCCCATGCTGAATGGAAGAGCCATGTCCCTTACAGCCTGCTTATCAAAAGACGTTGTCTATGCTTGACAGAGAAGCTTCTCTATTGACTTGTCTGTACAGAACATGATCAGTATAGTGTGGAGTAAAGTGTTTTACCTACCCTAAATTGTGACATAAGCTTAATAAGTGGAATATTTAATGATGTAGAAGTATTCATCTAATTGAATTTGAAGATGACGATGACAACAATGAGTCTGTGTGTCATCAGCTATCATGACCATTTCTAAAAGAAATCCAGAGTTAATAAACATGACAGGTAGCCCAACACATTAGTTACAACATTATCAAATAACACTACAATAACGTCTGTATCATCATATGCTCAGACCATACTAAAATAGGTCTCCCATGCCAACTTAAAGGTTGGAGCTTAATTCTAAAGTTAATCTAGATGAGAAATATAAATCTCTCCCAGGATAGAATATCAATCAATTTGCAAACAACATTTCAATATTATCAGAGAATGAAGTGCTCTGACCAGAAACAATAAAATACTGCAGTAGATTTGAACTGATGACCAATAAGCAGGTAGTCCAATACCTTAATTATACAGCACTTGGCTATCCCATCTCATTATCACTACAGATATTGCATTGTGCTATACTACATGGCACAGAACCATCGTTCATGATTTGTGTACACATGTTTTTATATCAAATATGCATACACAGTTTTTTATATGCTGGTGCCATGTGAAAAGCACTCAGCACACTCTGAAAAATGGTTGGCATTAGGAAGGGCATCCAGCTGTAGAAATCATGTCAAAACAGACAATCGGATCCTGGTGCAGCTCTCCGAGCTGCCCAGCCTGTTCCAGCACAGAAAACGAATGTTAAATGATGATATATATATATATATATATATATATATATATATGAGAATGTGAGAGTGGGAGAAAGCAGAAGGGAGATATGCCAATAAGTTCACAGGAATAGCGTGCCATTTTTATAAAATAAGAAAGAGAGAATAAGAAACATTACCTGCATTGCTATTACACTTCTTGGAATTAATTCTCGATGTTGTCTGGTAGCAAAATGCCATGATCGAATTCTCATGAGGTCATCAAATGTAAATTCTAAAATCAATCTTCCTTCAGTGACTACCTGTAGAATTGGATAAAAGAGAGTTCATGAGTTCATGACATCTTCCATTTTTATATATGCACACACACAAACACAAACACATTCATTAACTATTCTGATGCCAACCCATCTGAAACAACCTCTGAGTTTCAAGATATATAATTGTTCATGTTTGAAAGTGTTGACTATAAAGTTAAAATACTACATCATAATTTTGTGACCAGTTCCATAATAGAAAAAAAATCATACTATTACCTAACCACAAATTCTTATATATAAGTTGCAATGATAAATAACTCACACTTTCCCATTGTGTTTGCAACATTATAAACAAAATGGATTTGATTCATCCATGAGCTGCATGCTACTTTTTATGAACATGGATTGCAGCTTTGTACTTACTCCAAAGCTTTTACTCTAATAGCCCTGGAAACCATTTGCACGTTACATCCTTCTTTTTTGCCTTCTCCCCTACCAATCTCTCACTAATCATTTCAACAAACAAAACATTCTTAGCATTATGGTTTCCATGCTCTTTAACATATTCAATAATACATAACTTAAAACCAGCCAAACAACTCAAAAGGTTTACAATTTAGTCACTTTTTTCTATGAGAAAATATTTTTTAACAGAATTATTTTAACATTTCTAGCTACAAATCTGTGTATATGTAGGCAAGATGTTTCGACACAGTTTCTTTTGTTGACGGTCCCGGCTAATAAATTTTCTCTTGTTTACCCCTGTCAGTTTAAACATCTACACCATACAGACTTCCTAGGTAGTTATCTATATTCTTCTCAGCATTAAGTGGATGAAGTAAATCTCTTGTATGAAAAATTGGTCAAGCACAAGTTTAAATATTTCTCTCACAGGAGGAATCAAACTCAGTACTAAAAGCCAATGGATTGAGTTAATTTTACAATGAATGATTACTATGGTGAATGAACCTGTTTGAGAGTTGAATGTCTGGACCACAAACACAATACAATGTCAGTAGCCAAATGCAAATCACAGATCTCATCTTGTTACCTAGTAAATATCTCACCAATTTTGGCCATGCGCATTCTTACATACACATAACATGCTCATTGTCTCAAAGCAATAAGAAAGCTACATTGCTACCCTAATAGCTAGAAATAACAACCAAATCTATCTCAAATCACACCCTTCCATGTTAAACACGGAGAAATACATTTGATAATGTAATTCTTATTTTAAAAAATCAAAAAACAAACAAACTTATCTGCTTAATTAGGGCTGTCCTAGCACCTAAGCATAAAAAAAAAAGCAATTTTCTCAACTCCCACTGAACATCCAAATAGGTTTTTCACAATAGATATGAGATAATCTATATTTTTGTATGTATACATAAGCAGGAAAACAAATGTCTAAGATGAGTTTTTGACAAATAAAATTTAAATTCAGTTTAGTCAGTACCTTAGTAAACATGGGTTTGCCATGATGGGTGATCATCATAGCCTGGTCACAGTCTAGTGAAATGGTTGTATTATGGAATGATTCTTTGGGATGTTTTAGTAAGTAGTAGAGATCTGTTATGCCACCTTCAAATATACTGCGAAAATAGCGAGGTATTAAAGTCCGTCCAATTGCTGAAATGGGGAAAAAAAAGAAAAAGAAAATCAGAAAAGGTTACTATGAGTTCAAGGTTAACAAATTCACAAAAGAGTCTAACTTGAGTTCTTTTCAAGAATCTATTCCTAACCAATTTCAGAATGAATGTTAACAGATTGTTTTGATCTCCAAATCTCTTCAGCTAGTCTTGAATGAAACTTTACACTTCAACCACACGGCTCTGGACTTTATCTCATTGTGTGAAACTTCAGGCAAGTGTCTTCTGTAATAGCCTTGGTTCAACCAAAGACTTGTGAATGAAGTTTGGTAGATGGAAGTTGAGCTACCAAGTACTGGGGACATTATAATTGACTAAAACCAAGTCACTTGTAATCCAATGACTGAAACCAGTTAAAAGAGTAAATGAAGTGAATAGCTAGAAGAATCTAGAGCGCAGCAATTTACAGACGATTTGCTGATCGTTGTTTGATTCTGTCTAGTTTTCATAGAAAGTACACATACACACACAATCTTCCACTATAACTTTTATTGAGCAGTGAGGTCATTCAATTTGTTTAAAAAGGCGGATAAATTCCTTTCAGATCACACTCTATTGTCATAAAAAAAGAAAGGACTCATACACTGAGTGAATAGAAGATGGGGTAATATAAATGGAACATCTTTGGGCGTAAATCTGTTTGGTTCAAAGTTGACCCAAAGCTAAACAATGCAGGCAATGCATTTGAAATAATCTCTCTGCCCTACTGTTGAAATTGATGGTATTTCAGTAGTGAGGGCCATAAGCGAGGTTAATAAAGTGCTTAAGAAACACATTATAAGTTAACATGTTTAATAAAAAACAGTCTAGTTAATATAATGCTATGAGATGTGGTGAAGAAATAGGTAATGTGAGAGAAGGAGCTAAGATGTACATTAAGAAGTTCAACTGATCTTAGCTGTTAGGAACATTTGAATTACTATGTGTGTGTGTGTGTATAAAAAAGAGAGAGGTCAAATGTGACGTGGAGTATCATAAAACTATGGAAACTCACATCATTACAAAGTTTAAGTTCACACTCAACTGTCAAAATAATCTGGGCTTATCTCTGACTTCAGAAAACAATAAAAGATGAACCACAACCATTACATGTAGATCTTACAAAAAAAAAGTCTAATTGCTAAACATTTATATAGAAACACATGGGAGATATCTAAAAATATAGAAAACCTTACATATATATACACATTCACTTGACAAATACTTTTGAAGTTAAGACTTAGGTCATGTTATTAAATCCACTTATTAAATCATATATAGAATGATATGGTTGAGTAGATATTGTAGTGGTTTGTCAGCTTATATCAGAGGAATGCAAATTCACTGTTCCCCTGGACAGAAGAATTTTTCACTGCCCCAATTCACATACATATAATTATACAAACACCACCACTACTGCAGAGCAGCATTGTCAATGAAATAGCCCAGATGGGAGAATATGTGTATAGTCATGTTGAATTATTAAATCAACAAGATACTACTATACTGTGAGAATCACTGTCCAGATGGGTGAATATATAAAGTGCAAGATACTCTATTGTAAGAAAACAAAGCACCAGAAGGACGGAGAAAGCAAAGAAAATGAATTTGAATATTTTCCATCTTTCCACTGACTAATTGCCACACAATTTAACTCCCACCCACCCCATAACACTTGCACCAGCCACATTGTTTCATAAACCCACAATGTAGATGTATAGCTGCTCAATTTGCAACGAAGTTGACTCAGCAAGGAGACAGGGTAGCCACTATAGCATAAAAGGGGACTGTTGTATTTTGAAGACAAGAGACACAAGGTTCCTTATATCACAAAGGAAGGCAACTTGTCTAGAAGAGTAATAGTAGTACTGCTAAAGTAATAAGGGGCAGTTTGAACAAGAATCATGTTGGAATTGTGAAGAAAGGTTGTCTGTAAAGAGATTCAAACTTGGAATGCAAAAAAGTTTAATGAAATATAGCAAGGTATTTTATGCAACACTTTATATCAATTTTTCCATCCGATGTGCCCAGTATACACACTAAGGTATGATACTACAATGAGTTAACATTTTTTCACAGTGACTTTTATTGGTTTGGTTTAGAGAAAGGAGCAGTGCCCATAGCTTTTGCAAGTACTCTGAGATCAATGAAACTGATGCAGTTAATAATTATTATTCTTGAATAAAGCAGCAAGCTGGCAGAATTGCTAGCATGCTGGGCAAAATGCTTAGTGTCATTTTATCTGTCTTTATATTCTGAGTTCAGATTCTGCCAGAGTTGACTTTGCCTTTCATCATTTTGGGAGTTGATAAAATAAAATAAGTACAAGTTGAGCACTGGGGTCGATAAAAATCGACCTCAAACTTGCTAGCTTTGTACCAAAATTTGAAACTAATATTCTTCTTGAAGGTAGGACTGGATGCAGTGGTTAGTGCAGGGTGAGATTAAATTGCCTGAGTGGAAGTGACAGGAGACTAGCTACTCTGAAGAGAAGGAGCAACTGTAATAGTCTAATACTTAAACATTCATATAAAGACAGAAAGCAGACTTTTCAAAATATAGATTAATAAAAAGAAAAAAAAAACTTTATACACACAAACATTCACTTGATACTTTTGAAGTAAAACTTGAGAAAGAGCAGAGAGAAGAGACAAAATTATAGGATACTCACTGTATCGTTTTAGACCATCTTCTAAACAGAATGTTAAAGTTAATGTTGCATCATCTTCAAAGAATTCTGTTGCAAAGGCATCCCACCAAAGATTATCACTTTCCTGTGAGATAAAAAAAGAGAGAGAGAATAAATTTAAAATGTCAAAAACAATCTGAATATTGCTTCAATATATTTCTATGTAAGAGTTGGACAAGACAAAATCAGTAAAGTACCAGATAACAAGACACTCAGCTTTAAAAAGAATGGCTCTGTAAAATTATTGGAATTATTATTTAAAAATTTGAAATTTAATAAGTTATTTCTAATCATATTATGAATGCCGAATAGACCTAGATATAAGAAGTCTAAAAATAAAGATGGGAGGGGTTTTTTACAATTCAGTACATTTAATCATTCATTTGTTGGATCATGTATGATCCGGGAATTAAGCAACAAACCACAGACCAAAGGCAATACATTGGATTTGAATTACTTAACTTAAGATTGATTTCCTAGAGGTGGTGGTGGTTTTTTATACCCTTCCACAGATCAACTTTGACCTACAGACTCATATGCACACCTGTCTTTTTTTTTTTTTTTTATTAAAAATAGCAATGTGTGAAATTTGGCTAGTGTTTCTAGCAGATCAAATGAGATCATAGACAATCCCTCAAAGCCCCATTTTTTCAGAGAGAGGAAAAGTGTGGTGGTGAAGACATTAGTAAGACCACAATGCAAATGCTTGTTTCTTGGTCTCCACACATAGCCAATGTCAAGAGGAAAACAAAGAGCAAGTGAGGAGTAATCAATCCTAGTATTTGAATGGTACTTTGCTTATTGATCTCCAGAGGGATGTAAGGTGGAGTGAACTCATAGCACAGAGAGCAGAAAAAAAAGAAGAAAAAGCAAAGCATTCTAGCTGATTCTCTTATGAATTCACTACCTCCATGTGGGGTGGTGCGATAGTGGTGAAGAGTCACCCAACCCCAGCATAGTGTATTAGTAATACTTTATGCAATTTACTAAGGACAGGTGAAAGGTCCAGATTTGAAATCAGAATGCAATGGCACAAACAAAATGCTCTATAAAGCATTTAAATTAGACACTTAGTAATGTATATGGCCACTAATAGTAACATGCTACAGTGGCAAGGGTTTTTTCTATTTTCTTCCTGACCCCATCCCCAGAGAAAATTCTGAATTCTAATTAAAAGGAATGTACTAAATGGCACTGTAAATTTCCCCGCTCCTGACACCTATTCATGATTGATTTCTTACATTGGCACAAATGAAAGTGTGGTTGTATGGTTAAGAACACTACTTCTGAACTATGTGAGTCCAGGTTTAATTCTACTGCAGAGCACCTTGGACAAGTGTCTTTTATCATAGCCTCAGGTTGATCAATAACTTCGTGAGTAGAATTTAGTAGATGGAAGTGTGTGTGTGTGTGCGTGTGCGAGAGAGATATATCAAAAGATAAAAATATTGAGTAAAAAGAAAAACAGGTGGTGCTTTATTTTCATAAATATAAAGTACAAGACGAATTGCCCATTGAAAACATATGCCTGGTGATGCTAAGAGTGATGAAGGCAGGAAATCATAGTCAAATCCAGAATGTAAAAGAATGAAACTTAATGTTGTAGGACATTTAACCCTTTTGATGTCAGACCTTTGACATCAGTTTAATAAACCAACACACAGTTCATTTACTAAACTCCTCCCAATTCAGTTATTTTCAAAATTACTTGAAACACACAGCCAGTGTAATGTATTATATTAGAAATATAATCACACAAGTAAAAAGCTAAGTAAAAGTTTGCATACAGTCTCTTATATTAATCACTACATTTAAGAATATAGCCATAAAAGGATTTTAAAAGATTCACACACACACAGCCCTCTGAGATTTTGTAAATGTGTTAGATTTATGACTTGTTGATCCATCATTTGCTCTCTTTTTTTCGCCTTTTGAAATTCTCCTCCCTGTAAACCAAGTTTTAAAATGCTTAAACTCATCCTCAGACAGCACACAGATGAGCATGTGGGTCTGTATAATGTGCATGTGTGTATATTATACATGCATGCACATATGTCACTTATTTATTAACATACAAGTTTGCAGGACTTTCACTGGGACAGAACTTAAAAGCCTTTATTTATTTCCAGTATTTAACCACTTATTTCATAGAAAATCTGCATATAAGAAGAGACATGTAAGCTCAATTAAAGCACATGTCAAAATAATACAGCACAAACAGGAAAAACTATTGAAAATGTGTTTCACTAATTTTTGTTTTAATCTAAAGCTCTGCATTTCAAGCCACTGATCCATCAGTATAAATAATAACTCACTGAAAATTATTCAAACTTTGATCATTTTGTCTTTTTGTAGGCAATGTACATTCAGGATAGCATTATCTAACATTTTCTTCTTTTTAAGAAAGCAGGATGTAATTTGAGGGAGATTCAGTTGCTATTTTTAGTAGGCTGAACAGTTGCATAGAAGATCCTAATGAGATTGACTAACACAGCTCAGGCCACAGATACTTAGATGAAGGGAAATATAATGCTTTTATAACAAGAACAATACATGAATACACACACACACACACACACACACACAGTGTCGATCCTACCAAACCATGAAAACAGTTTAGCTCTGCAAGTATTATGGATCAACAACCTTATTAACCAGGTAATAGTCTTACAAATCTAGGTTTTCAACAGGTTTTACCAGTTTAAAAGAACTCATGTAAAAACCTAGTAGAGAACCTGCTCCCTGGTCTTTGAGAGTGGAGTCAGTAGAGATACTTTAGGTATGGAGAAGACTGACTACCAGTGTGCTAGTACTTGTGCAGGGACCTTTTGCCTTTTGTAGGCGTGTGAGGAGATAGTGACACGTATATATATGCATGTACGTGTGAGCGCGCGTGTACATGTATGTATGATGTATGCACATATATTTATATATATATATATATATATATGGAGAAAGAGAGAGAGAGAGATACCGTAGCAAGTTATAATGAAAATATATATAAAAAAATCCCTCAGAGTCACTTCCCTTGAATAAAAAATAAAAATAACCTTTCTTCAAGATAAACAAGCCATGTCACTTGTCAGTTTTTACTAAGCAAAATAAAAATAAATAAATAAATTTTCCATTGATGTTCTGGTAAATCAAAATTGACAGATAAGGAAGGAAGCCTTATCTATAACTAAGATATTAAGAACATGCTAAATGAAAAATCCAACTCATTGAGCGGGTGTGGGAGCTGATTATACACACATACATATACAAGAGCTGTGAAACCTCATACAAAACTCCATGGCATGTTCAAAATGGAGGCTACGTAAGCCAGTGAGGGAAATTCTATGATGCTACCTGGCTTACCAGCCAAAACAAGACATAAAATAAATAAATAAAACCGGGTCTTTTCGGTTTGAACGGCAGTTTTTAAAAGTAATTTCCACGTAACCAAACACTTTTAAACTTCGTATACTGGTAGAATGTGTTTATAAAACATCTTTTTCTCTTGGCTTTATTGAGAACATTCTCTAGTTTGTAAGATATTTGTTGGTTTTTTTCTTCAATTTCTACAATTTCAACCAATCAATGACGTCTATTGAGTTGAAAACATTCTGTGCCGTATGAATATGTCCCTCGTTTAAGAAACAGATTGGGTTTATTTACATTTCTGAAGAAAAAAGATACCCCCACCCCATAACCCTAAAACAGATTGAAATGCAATAGACCGATACTAGAGTCATAATTATGAGTGACAATTTCATATAACACCGCTAGAAAAACTGCCGTTCAAACCGAAAAGATCCATAAAACTCTCAATGCTTTTTTGAAAAGTAGGCTATGCTCTACTTAGTTTTTACTTTCTCTTTTTCCCAGTGCCAGGTCACAAAACAGAAGGTTGACCACATCTAGAAGCACTAACCAGGAAAATAGAGTGTAATTCAGACCAAGTAGCTGGATATCGGTTTATTTACATGCGTAGAACTGGGGAATTTGTAGGGGAATTGCTGCTCCCCTCTACATTATTCAAATGGCCTGTTTCTGCGCATCTTTTCAAGTGGAAGTGACCCCACAATATTGCTACTAGTTAAGTTCAAATGTCGAATCACTCAGATGCACCAATAACTTTGATCATTATTAATGATTTATACAAAGCACAAGGAACTTCCTTGTTTGCTTTCGCGCTTCTTTGAAATTTACATATTCAACCACACACACACACACACACACACACACAGAGGATATCATACAGAAAGATCACTACACAGGGAATTCAGCAGAATCAAGCATCACGTGCAATTCCTATATATGTATGAACACACACACACATTTGGAAATGGAAATGGGGAGAAAAAAATTGCTACGGTTGAGTGTATTTGTGCAAAGTCAATGGTTCGTTCCATAGCTATGTACGCGCGCACACGCAGATGTAGCGACCATAGAATGAATGAATACAAAGTTAAAAGAAAGTCTTTAGAGTTTAAGTTATTTGGTGGTAGTGGAGCAAGGAGTAATAGAAAAATATGTTTTAACCTGTGCCAGGTCATGTTGAAGTTGTATAAGAAACGGCAGTGCTAACTGATGTGTGCGTGTACACACAAACACGTGTAGTCATGGTCATGTGGTTAACAAGTTCGCTTCTTAATAATGTGGTTTTGTGTTTAGTCTCATTGCATGATACCCTGGGCACATGTGTTCTGTGATACCCAGGGACTGACAAAAGCCTTATAAGTGGATTTTATAGATGGAAACTGAAAGAAACCCATTATACATCAGTCTGAGTTTGTTTACTTTTGCACTCCCTCCAAAATCGCATAGCTATGAGTGAAGTTGCTACCACTTCCTTTATCAACATGTCGGCTGCTGGCGTTGTACCTTTGATGACGTGTGGAATAAGATATCTCTTTGTAGAACAGGACATTCGGCTAGAAAAGAATGCCTCAAAACAACATATCTGTGCAACCCATCACGGCATGGAAAAACGGATGGATAATAACAATAATAATAATACACACACATCATTCCTACATTTAATACCTGTTTATACACCTTAGCAGAGCGACTGGCAATAATGCCAACACCATAACCATTTTGCTCAAGCAAGGAATACCAACATTTACAAGCGGGCGCCCACCTCCACAAAGGGCTTCTTTCAGCTTCTGCCTGCTCTAAGATTACAGAGAAGGCACACAAGGTACTGTGCAGCAGTACCAAACTCCAAAGCATGTCTTTGCAAAGCAAACTTCTTAACTGCAACTTTTGTGCATTTATACACATATCTACACACACACACATGCATATATAAACGCAAACACATATATACCTATTGTACAAATAGTCTTTTGCAGTTTCCATACTTTAAGTCATACAAGAAACAAAGAACTATGATTTGGTGCCTCAGATAGAAATGGAATGCTGGCAAGCTGGCAACCAGAAGAATGACAAATGCTTAAATGTTAGAAATAAAGACGAGAAAACAACAAACTAGAAAAAAAAAAAATCCAAAATAAAAACAACCAAATCTAAAATTAAACTATGATAATAATGGTGCCTGATAGCTGATGTCATTGACCCCCAGTGTTAGACTTGCACTTTATATTATTGATGGCAGAGGGGTGTGCTTTTTGACTTGGGCACAATGCCAGCATTTTTGAGGAGAGGAGTATTAGTCAATATTGTCAACTCAATACTAAACTGGCATTCTATTTTATTGACCCTGGAAGGATGAAATGCAAAGCTTGATCTCAGTGGAATTTGAACTCAGAATATAATTTTAGGCGCACTGCTAGCAATTTTGGTACGCAAGGGCATTATTGATACCACTGGCACTAGTACTTGATTGCTATCCTATTTCAACCCTTTTACTGCAAAAATCAGACGTATCCACTTAACTGTGGGAAAGCAGTTTTAAATATAAATCTATGTTATGTTTGAAACTATTTTTGGTAGATATTTAACATCATTACGGGAACAACCAAGAAATTTTGTAGTTAAAGGGTTAAGAACTATGAAGGGATGAAATGGAAAGTTGGTTGGCCACGGTAGAATTTGAACTCAAAATATAAAAGAGCCAGAATGAATACTACAAAAGCATCTTGTCTGATTGCTTAAACAATCTTGTCCGGCCAAATTATATACATACATATCTATATAACTATATATTATATAAAGCTGTTTATTTTATTTTAGTTTTTTATTTTATTTTCCGAAGAAGCAATAACAAATTCATAAAATTTCTGTGCTATTTCAAAATTGTGGCTATTCAAAAATGCACCTTAACACAAAAAAAAAAAGAAAAAGAAAATCTTTGAGAAGACATCAATAAATAAATGGATGATTAAATATAATAAAATTATACGAAAATCTAAAATAAAATATACCCCTTCACTGCTTCCAATATTAATTGAAATCTATGTTACAAGCATAAAATTTGAGAAAAATATAAAAGAAAATAAATTATGAAAATTCTATTTATTTATTTTTTTTAAAGAAATAATAGCATTATCTGATATACCAACAGACACCTGTCCTAGTTTTTCGAAAATCTGGATGACACCAAGGTCTAGGAATGTTGCCATGACAACTAGACCTCTTTATTGATTCTGTAGGCTACCCAACTAAAGCAAGGCAAGGAAGCCAAGTAGCAGTATATGGCAAGCCACTGCCACTACTGCAGAGAGAGGGAGAGAGAGAGAGTGCGTGTGTGTGCACACGTATGGTGCTTGCTGCCAATACTTACTGCTTTCTGAAACAGCAGACAAGACAGCAGCGGCGGCGGCAGAACAGCAGTAATGGTTGTAGTCATGGACGACTTAACAACTACAGAGCTGCTGATGGTGGTGGAGGTGGTGGTGCTGCTGATGGTAGAGGTTAGTGGTGTTGTTACTGATGATGGTAATGGTAGTGCTGCTACTGCTACTGTATGTTCAAGCAGCCCTCAAAGAGGAAGTAATATTACCTTAAAACTTTTATTCAGGAACCAAACAAGATACATTCATTCTACCTCAAGCCCTTTATTTAAGACATTTTTGAAGCATCACAGAGCAACACCAAAATTTTCTTTGATACATTTGTTAAATTCTCCTTTTGTGAAAGAAAATGAAACTGTTTAAGGATGAATTTCTCCATGTAGCAGCAAACGCTTGAATAGTGTTGGGGAGAAGGAACTGGGCAAGTGAAAGTATTTGATATGCCAAAGAAACAGAGAGAGCTGTGTGTGTGTGTGTGTGTGTGTGTATATATATATATATATATATGTGTATGTTTTGTGTGTATATATATATATGCACAAATCTTTTTAATAAAGGACATGTATGGTAGCTTGTGATCCCATGCCATTCCTGGAGTTATTAAAGGAGACAAAAATCAGCACACTGCCAAAAAAGCAGACAAAATTTGTAAATTATGGTGAAAAGCACTAGTGCTTTCATTTAACTCACCACAAAGCCCTGATTGTATCTTAGTGAGAAGTTGTGGCACTCAAAAATATAACGAAGAACATTAATGGCCCAAATTAAGCGAACTGATTCAGAAAAAGAATTAAATTCCTAAATCCATTTAATAATGGTTTCAAATTTTGTCACATGGCCAGCAATCTCAGGTGGGGAGTAAGTCAAATCCATTTAATTATAGTTTCTTTTATTGTCCCAAGGGTGATGATTGAAGGATTTTTATGAAGTACAAAACTGTAGGTTGTTGTGTGTTTACTTCAAGTGTGTAAGAAAAAATAAATGAAAACAAGATACAATGACATGAAATATATTGTAGATGTATTCCAATAGAGAGACAGGCACCTTAGGCCAAATCCATTGAATAGTAATGATTTCTAACACTGGCACAGGGCCATATATTTATTGTAAAAGAGGAGCAGTATAGTGAGTTGTTCATTTGCATTAACCATAATATACAAGTATTAATGTTTATAAACTCTGAAGAGAATGAAACTTGAATTCAACTGATAGAATTTGAATTTGGAGTGAATGTAACCGAACACTACAAAGCGTTTATTCCAACACATTCATTTTGGGATTAGAAAATGAATTTGTAGAAGAGAGGAGCATTGGTAATTGGGTTGCCTCTCACAAAACTACTGGTACCTTGCCAGGGAATATGGCAAAAGCAATTTCAAAGAGCAGTCTCCATCAATGTGACAATGCTAATAACAAGCTGCAAAATAGACACCTGGAAGAGAGCATGGCCAACTGAAATACTCTCAATGTATACCTAGTTACCATGACTGTGAATTTGTGATTGAATCCAGACCAGTACATGTCTACTACTTATTTTGCTTACCCAAGAGGTGGATCAAGCAAAAGGATTTGAACCCAGAAAACAAAAGTACATAATAAATACCACAAAGCATTTAATCTAAGCACTACCACTTCAGCCATTCCTTTGCTTGCATCAATATATTATATTATTTGATATTTTATGGTACCATATATATATATATATATATATATATATATATATATATATATATATATATATGTATGTATATCAAAAGCTGAGCTTTGTTGCACTGATTGTGACTGAAGATTACATTAAAAGTACATGTGCCCCTGAAGTACTCAGCTGGTCACAGTGTTACAATGATTCTGTTTACACTTGAAACGACATTGCATATGGTACAAGGAAACAAAATCATAGGAAATGAACATATGTACAATGTATGTGTGCATGCGAAATGAAAATGAGCTAAGAGAAATAACTCGGAATGGCCTATTGAAGCAAATACATGTGTTCATAAATGTCCTCTTTTCTTTAATGGCATGTCACTTCTAGAGTATCTTGATACTTGAGACTATCTCTCCTTCTGATTTGGAGTTGGTCCCAATTGCTAAGAACTGATCGTTCTATTTCTGTAAGTGGAGGTAATTTCAAAAATGAAAAAAGCTATCTTCAATAATGTGTGTGTATTTATAAAACCAATCCTAATTATATATCTGGTATTATGTTTAGCTGTAAGCGAGCCTTTGTCATGACTTGTGTCCAAAAACTGGAGCAAGCCTTGTCTTTATTCAGATACAGTGCATTTAAGAATACATTATACAATAAACTCTTCATAACAAGTAAATGTGAGCTGAAGGTGATTTAGCTGCCATTTCTAGTTGGTTAAGTCACCTCATATAAGTTCTCTGCTGGTACTCCACCCCAACACCCAAAACGTTATCAAAGTTTACTATTTTGTTATGAAGTGAAGAAACAAAATATTCTTTTGCACAATTTCTTTTGGTGCCTGTTTTCTCAGAAAATCTCATGTTTATTTCCAACGGCCTAAGAATGCACCAGTATGGAATTAAAGAGTATTGCTCAAATACATGATGTGTCCCCTAAGCTGTTATGTTGCTTTTGTACATTGTACCCTTGTTTCCATGATACACAATACAGCACAGGTGTCACAACAAGCTTCAAGCAGGAGTTTCCACAGATTACAAACACCTAGTCTTCACAGAATAGTTATAATCAAAGATGTTTATTAGTCAGTTATACACTGTACAGATGGAGTTGTTTCCACAATAAAGAGCATGCAGTAACTTAGTTTTCTGGACATCATCAAGCAAGACATATGCTGCTCATTTTATCTTTCTCCAGTGAAAAGCACAGCCTTGAACATTAGACTTTTCCTTTCCCATACAACAAACCAATTTATTCCACTATTGAAGTGTTTAATACTCATTGACTACTAATGCAGATAATCACTAGTTTCCTGTGATCCTGCTGTGTACTTCTGCACACACCTTTCATTGATTCAGTTGTAAAGCCCTTCACTCATTTGGTTCACTAATCAGAGATGTTTATTTCCACTGTTCAATCTTACCTGGAGAAGTAAAAAAGAAATGGAACTACAGTATGTTTTTCCTGGTATACTACAGTGTCAATAGTCAGCTTTGTTCAGGAACTAAAATATAAACAGACTGTCAGAGAAGCAAGCAGACTGTGGAATAGCAATACAATAAAGCTCAAACCTATTGCAACAAACTGCAATTATTTTGTACTTATAGCATCAAAATTCATTTCACAAACTTAGCCAATCTTGTCCAACTGAGTCCATAAAGTAAACAACTGCTACTCAATTTGGTTGGCAGCCCACATCACATCAGTATCCATTTTGAAAGCTTAACCAAGATCTTCCAGTTAGACATGTCACTCACTTAAGTTAGCAATATATCATCACTAGAGACAACAGATCTTCAGTAATCTAACAAAATCACAGCAACATTAAACCAAACTTGAAGTTGGATAAATGACTGCATGCCTCAAGGATGTTGGCATTCATGGGTAAACTAAGCAAAATATTCTAAATGATAATTAATAATAATGACTTTCAAATGAGAAGTGTTTGTAGGTTATAAATCTACACATGATCAATTAAGGAACTCACTGAATAGTTTTAAAATTTGTTCAGATCTGATATGGAGCATTAAGCCCTTAAACCAAAAATCAACAGACTGAACAGATCTGCAAAATGACTGCCATTGATGCTTGGCTCAACATGTTACACATACTGCTAAAGTCAATTTATCATTTTCAGGAGGAAAAAAAAAAAAGTTACATGCTCCTGACTATCTTTGATTGTCTCTACATGTCTTGTTCTTCAAAGAAGAAATAACCAGGCCATAAAAGCCAAAACCCGGCAACTACACTTAGACGATCATGCCTCTAATTACTTGCCTTCTTAATCCTCCAGCATATACAACTACACAATTCATAGCTAAAAGAGAAGGATATATAGATTTGTAGTAATGTGTTTGTTGCAAAGTGTTATACACTGATAAACTTTTTATACAAAATTGCAAGAAAAATTTAATAACTTGCATTGTAGTGATCCAGTTAATTTTGTCAAGGTACTGATTTCAGATTTATTTACCCTCTTCTCATGTGAAAAATATAACTGAAATGGTAGGATAAGTACAGATGTAAGGTGTGTGTTTTCTACCCTACATTGTATAGCACTCCTATTAATTATTTTTCATTAATCCATAGCACTGTTAAGCAAATTAGGCAAGGCAATTTACTCTCAGTGATCAGCAATGAATAAAGGATCTCTATTTGTGATCATAGAGGGAGAAAATCCGTAACAACCTTCGGTTCAACCAGAGTGTATACTATTCACTGTAAGGATACATATAGTGTATGTTTATAAACATATGCTTCTAAGTTTACAATACATTTCTACTTATGTTTTTATTTACACACACCTGCATTCTCATCTTTGATTTATGCCCACACTACATTAATACAATTATGTAGTGGAGTCCTGAAATGGACCTGTTTCCACCCATCATTTTCACCCTTCCCAAATGGACTTGGTAAGAAGCATATAATTATCTTTTACACACATGTAACTTATAATTTGGTGAATGTTTTGCATCATATGAAAGAATACAGAGAAGACAAATTTTAGATTTTCTTCCTACATAACATACAGACTGCCCAAGTTTGTATAGAAGAGAGAAAAAACAAAAAACAAAGAAATTAAATAAAACCATATTTACATTAAAAGATAATTAATTTATTCTCAAATTATGCAATGTTCCTCAGTTTTAAGATGTAAAAAAATTCATAACCACTTTTGAATTTGGAGATCCATTTTGGAGTTGCAGCTTTTGTGAAGCAATATGTGACAGGGGTCCAGTGTACAATACTGTGCTTTATTATTTCATAACTCCAGTTTAATCTTCTTCAATATGTGTACATGTGTTTATATTGGAATGAAGAGATTTAAAGGATTTACAAATATGAGATAATAAAGGAACAGATGGGAAGGCAACAGTGGAGTAGAAGGCAGCTAGCTAATTATGGGGAAAACAGAAACAGTAAGGTGTAGAATTAAAAAATATCAGAAAATAATAGGTTGAGATTTGTGTCTAATAAAGTGAGGTACAATATTAAGACCGAAAATATAATAGGTAAACTAGCATAGTCATTTGTACCTGGGGTTAACTTTTTTATTTCCAAATTTCTGTTGAAATAACACGTGGTAGTGTTTTGTCTATAAACATGAAATTTTGAAAGGAAGTTTTAATTTAAATAATTTTAAACACAAAGTTTATAACATAGAATCAGGGGTAGTCTTGGATAGGTTGGTATCAATAGGGCTCTTTTAAAGATTTTTCAGCTCTGGTGGTAAGGTACAGATTTATTTTTTAGTTCCCAGACGTATGAAAACAGTGATGCTTGGTTTAGATCTAATGGGATTTCTAAATGTGTGGGTATGAAAGTTGTATCAAAGCTTGAAATGGTTTGATGTCATTCTAATTTAAGTCTTTGAAGTGTAGTCTGTTCACATAGTAGATTGGTAGCTAAGGTATACATAGATTTTAAACCCATTAGCTACCCTGACTACTAATGAATATGTTAGTTCACTATTTATTATGTACCTGCGTTAATCTTTTATCTCCTTTTGTTAGACCAAGTGTTATTACATTATTTTCCTAATTTTCTCATATTCTAACCCGACACCTCACTGCTTCTGTCCCCTAATATATAGTTAACGACTACATATATTTTTCTCAATCTTTCCCATAACTACCCTTCTATTCATCTCCTTTCTCTTCCCCATACTGTTCCATAGATCATTACATGTAGCTATTATTATAGTTAGTATTGTATGTATGCATGTGTGTGTACACATACACAAGATAATACAGGGGAACAATACCAACATGGGTAAATAAATTATAATTTGAACAATTACACAAGAATTAAAATTGAAAATGACAAAACTGAAGAACAGCTTCTCACCACACACACACATGCACCAGTTTCTTGAGCTTCAAGGAGACATAGGGGCAACATTTAACCCTAGATCATGTTAGGTAGAAAAGACATATTTTCCTGAACATTGATGTGGCATTTATAGCGTCACTATTTAATTTACACTACAATTAATTTTTTTTACTATTTAGGTGGGATAAATAAATCCTCAAACAAGAGCTGTGGTCAGAATGCTTGTAACAAAGCAAGCTATGCTAAAGTCACCCAAGAAGGTCACAGCTGGATTTGAACCAAGAATGCAAAATGCTCAAACAAATATCACAAAGGATCCTGTCTGATGCTCTAACAATTCTGCCAGTCTACCACCTTAAGCTGGTACTTTATTCATTGAACCCCATCACTCACAAGGATGTTCAATGCTTTAATAAGGTTTTAGCTCAGAATGCAAAACATCAAAATAAATACCGAAAGGATGTTCAATGCTTTAATAAGTCTGCCAATTTGCTTACCTTACAAAAATCACTGATGCTCTTAGCCTGATCAAATACAGCAGCATAAATTAGGTATAGATTATTAAATGCAAGGGATCAACATAAAAACTATAAGCTTGGGACTACATCATATTCACATACTCATGTGATATATATATCAAATGAAGTCCATACAATCTAATAATTCTAACTTAAACTCACATTATTTACAAACACACATATGTTCTTTCACTTATAAAATGAAACTTAAAAGCCAGTAAACCAAATCAAGAAATAAGAGAACAGAATTGGTCCCAGTTATGAAAATTGATTAATTTTAATTTGTTCCTATATGCAAGGTTTTATTTTGAAGCTGTGTTCCAAAGTGATGAGAGAGAGCCTCTACATGGTTGACTTTCTGGAAACAGAAGCCAAATCTCCCTCTAATCACTCCAAGGATAGTTGTAGCTGAAAGATGCTAAACAAGTGTGTTGTTCACGACCAGATGAAAGCACAGGCCAATCTCTTTGAGAAAACCTTTTCTACAAATGGTTGACTTTATTTTTGTGGATCATCTTTGTTACATTACAACTTTCCTTGTATAAACAAGGTTACTGAGGGATGGTCTTTGGAGTGTTAATTCTATCTACATTTCTCTAACAGAATGCTCTTCCTTGCATATGTTTCCTCACTGGGTGTGCAAGATAAATGACATTTCTTGCCCACCTAGACATTTTATGTATAAAACCAAATGAGTATCAGACATGTGGTCAGATAGTCCAGTCATGAAAACAACAGAAAAAATTACACTGAATCATCATGACAATAAATTTATATAAAAACATTAAAACAAACCAAAGAAATCAATGAAAGCTCATACATAACATAATATTTGTTGAACAATGGTAGTGGAGTTAAGAAAGACACTAGTTATAAAATGCACGTTAGTATTTTCATAACCAACTCATAAAGTTTGAGGTCAAAATCCAGTCCAGTTTGACTCCATTCACTAAATTGTAGGAAGAGGGGGGGGGAGACACCAAATCTAAGGATTATCAGCTGCAATAATATCCATAAGAGCACTGGCTCTTATGACAGCCAGTGCTGCATGGCATACATTTACAACCTATATTAAACCAAAACTAGTTTATTTTATACTAAACACCATCCATCAAGGAATGTTGACTGGGTTTAGTTGATCAAAGGATGGTTGTAAGCTCAAATTCTGCTAATGTTATTTGGTGGTATTTGTAGGTTAAGTTCTGGCCTCACAAAAATGGAAGCCACTCTCATTTTATGCTTAAAGATAATAGGATGTATTACTTGTGATAGTCTGGCAACCCATCCAAGGCCAGAAATGTACCTCTATTTAGTGCTGTAAAACTCAACCTTAAAAACTAGTCTGCATGAGGATTTTGTGAAATTTGGACACATTTTATCTCATGTCCTCATACAAAGTTGTTAAACCCTGGGTTAGTACTGATCTAGCAGACCCATGGTTAAAAAAATTGCAATTATGACCAAAGCCTTTTTTTTTTTAAAAATTCAGATAGTGTACCTAGGCCCTTTCATTTTAAAAAGCAGTAAAGTGTTATTTGAGAAAGATGTAGCTATATCTAGCTGGTTGGAAAACCACAATGAGAATAAGGATCAACTCGGATAAACTTGTATTGTAATCATGGAGAGACCTGTATTTCATTCACCTAATTGTGCAGAAACTGAAGTCTAATGAAAGAGTCAAATTTTAAGCACCTTGTTTGAATTTTGAGGCATAGTGTGATATGAGAGTTTAAAGGAATGACTAACATATGTTATAATGCATTATTCAAGTGAAAGAAAAATAATATATCTATAACATATTTTGAGTCTATTTTATAAAAAAAAGTCTACCTGTAATTAATAAATTTTGAGGATCAAATCTTGTCATGAGCTTAGAGAATCTGGTTAAATCTGGCAATATTTTTGTCGTCCTGTAATATTCTATAAAATACAGATTATTTCCTATCACAATGCTCCTACCAAAAAAAAAGTCACTATTTCTGAGTAACTCATACAAGCCAATGAGAAGGAAGCTTCATAGAGGTCTAACTATGAAGAAACAACAGCCAAGAACTCCTTCAAGCTGTACACACTGCAATCTTAGAAAAAGACATTGTCCTGGTTTTCCAGCACATAGTAAAATGACAGATGGTTGCAGCTGGAATGGCTTTGATCATTGCTGACCTGGGACTTGATAACATCAACAACAAATCTTGGTTTAATATTTTATGTATAATATCTAACACCATCAAAGTCAATAAGATGCCAGAAAACCTGAAGAGATCAAAAGTTCATATCATACCACGCCCATTGCATAGACCAATTCACTCAGCAGTAAATAGGTACTGTATCGTTAAGAATGGTTCATCATCATTGTTTAACATTTGTTTTCCATGCTGGCAGGGGTTGGATGGTTTGACTGGGGTCTGAGAAGCCAGGAGGCTGCACCAGGCTCCAGTCTGATCTGGCAGTGTTTCTACAGCTGGATGCCCTTCCTAATGCCAACCACTCCGAAAGTGTAGTGGGTGCTTTTCATGTGCCACCGGCACAGGGGCCAGAGGATGCTGGCAATGACCACAATTGGTTGGTGCTTTTTATGTGCTACTGGAACGGAAGCCAGTCAAGGCGGCACTGGCATTGGCTACGGGGATCATAACTACAATTTCATATACATCTCAACATTATGAGACAAAATGTTCAGTGGAATTTCTAAAATAACCTGTACTACCCGCTTCTAATTTAACCCTTTAACATTCAAACAGACCAAATCTGGCCTCACACTTACCCTACAATGTCATTCTAAAAAAACAATCATATTAA
The DNA here is from genome assembly GCF_006345805.1 of Octopus sinensis. Lineage (NCBI taxonomy): Eukaryota > Metazoa > Mollusca > Cephalopoda > Octopoda > Octopodidae > Octopus > Octopus sinensis. The sequence continues at coordinate 34,067,188 of NC_043010.1, forward strand.
AATCTCATAGTTACAAGATTTGCTCTTGTGTTCCGGTGTATTGTCTTTCTACATTGAGTTCAAATTTTACTAGAATCAACTTTCACCTTCAGCCCACTAATTCTATTAATTATTCGCTTTTACAAACATGTGGTTTTGTACCAGCAGAAGAAATCTTTTGTTATTAAAGAATTATTGGAATGCAGAACTAAATACATTCTAGTGTTTATAGCTATATCCCTTTAAGAGTAGAATTAAAATCTTGCCAGTATCAATTTTGTCTTTCATCTCCTTGGGGTCAATATAATAAGGTACCAGTCAAGTACTGGGATTAATGGTATTGACTAATGCCACTCCTTCAACATTGCTGGCCTGGTGCTTAAATCAGATACCATTATTATCATTTGATATTTATTTCACTAAAGTGCTTTAGACAGAAACATGCTGCAATTTGTCTACAATAAATAAGCTCTTGGAATTTAATTACATGCAGGGTCCAACAGGAGAACCTGGTGACTTTTAAATGAATACAATGTTGGCATGCCTTCTTTTTTTTTGTGCACAAATAGTCTAACATAGAAGTTCTACATTGCATGTTGCACCATGTCTTGAGATATTGTTGTTATTTCCTGGCAAATAATAGCTCAGTTTGTGTAGCCTATAGTTTATTAATAAACATTTTCCTTTTGCAGTAGTCTCAAAGAAAACAATCACACGCCAAAATGTCAAGTGACCAGTAATCATTTCTTTAATAACATCCATAGATGCTTTTACTGTATGGGTGGTCACTTTGTTTCATTAAAAATAGGGGTCATGTACTAATGCAATGTCTGTTCAATTCTGGGACTGGGAAGTTGCACAACATCGATATATAGCAATTAGAATACATTGTTACTCTATGTCTTCTCTCTTCAAAGAAATATAGGCCTAGTACATTACAAAATTTGCTACACAGTTTCACACAGTTATGCATGCACAGTGAAGAGGATGGTAATGAAGCATCATGTGACTTGCTGTTTGACCAATAGTAGAAGTTTTTACTTATGTGACTGGTGAGATGGAAATGTACTCTTGAGAAGAACCATGTAATCTGTCTACAACAACAACAACAGATTTTCTGGTTTCTCTAATCTCATCTGATTTATTTCTTGTACAATCATAATCTTACAAGGATGAAAATTTAAATTCAAGTCTGGATACTAGTGCAATGTCATATTTCCATGTAAAATGACTAGGACTATTCACTACACTCCATTCAGTGACTCAAATATTCTTCAGTGTTTAGACAGTTTGAACATGTCAATGCTGAACAAGACAATCTGAAGTTTTCCACTCACAGCAATATTGTATTCCAGCTTAGTGCTCTTCCAGGATAGCTCATGTTAATATGCAAATGCAAAATTATATTGTATTTTACTAACCAAGAGACCACTTAAAAAAATAACAAAAAAACATCTTGATCACAAGATGTCACCATGTATGCTACTCAGTACAACCGAGTGTACAATTCCTCCATTCCTGTCTGTTTAAAAACTATCAGTTTTTCCTTAAGACCTCCAGCAAAGTTCAGAATTTTATTTCTTTTCTACTGTTTTTCTATCTTTACTCCTGGCATTAGAATACCCCATATACAATAAGATTTACAGTATATATGGTTTAAATAAAGAGGGTAACATGGTAGGTATCTGATCAACAGACAAAAACCAACAAAGGGTATATAATACTTCATTTTATATTTTTTGACTAGTCTTATTGTATCAACTCCACCAGAGTATTACAAAGGGAAGAAAGGTCAAATTAACCATGGTGGATTTGAACTCTGAACAATGGAACTAAATAGTGTCATGGATTTAGTCCAATACTGGACTGCATAACAATAGCAATTTGTTTTGACTAGAAACAAGCCACTTGTTTTACATTTCTGTAGATTACTGGTGCACAATTTATCAATGAAGCCCCAGGGGATGAAGAGCAACATTGTATTGCAGTGGTAATTGAACAAGGAATGTTGAAATTTGAAACTAAATACTGCAAAATACTTCAGCAGATATGCTACAGAACCTGACAACTATCCACCAAGTGATAAGTGTTTCTAATACAGGTGCAAGGCAGAAACAAACTATTATATCAACCCGAGTACTTGACTGGCACAAGGGTTGATGAAAAGCAAAGTTGATCTGGAGGGATTTGAAGCCAGAAAATAAGAAGTCAAATCAAAAACTGCAAGGCTACATTTCTTCAACTGTCTTTGGGAATGATTTATTCAAAGGATTGCCTTGACTGGGTGAAGTATCACTTGCTCACAAAAGTCTAAGCAACTGTTTGTCCACAGAAGACACCTGAAGAAACAATCAGCAAAAACACAGTAAACAGAGGGTTCTTCAATATGTGATGAGAATGCCTTATAAGGAAGATGCTGTGCACCAGTTACTGAACTCCAAGACAGATCAGAAACTACATCTCATTCACAAATTCTGTATTTGGCAAGGTGTGCACAAACGATGTGTATAACTCCCAAGATTCATTGAAGTGGGGTTGAACCTGAGTTCATGGCAATGTTACATTCACTATTTGCTTTTTAACATTTGATAGACAATTATATAAACATAACACATAATTACAAACCATATAAAGGAATTAGAAACTATTTAAAGTTTCAATGCTGAACAGCTACAGAAGGGAATTGAATTAACAAACCATTTGTCAATTTTATAGTACAGCTGTGTTTTAGCCCTAATTTGGTTCTACCTATTTAGTTAAGTTGATCAAGCTATTTATCAGTGAAATGTGTTGGCTACTGAAGTAACACAATGCTGGTGACAAGATATGAACCACCAACCTCTTGGTTGTCAGGTTCCAGTCGCATTCAATACATATAAATAATTTTTGGTGGGTAGGAATCAATCCTGAGTAAAAACTTTCTTCCAATCACATCATGTCACTCACATTCAACATTACACTCAGCTACACATACAATATGCTCTGTTAAGCAAATCTGAAACGCACAACTGAAAATATACTTGAATACTATGAGTAAGATGGTAAGTTTCCAGTAACAGTGGCACAGGTTTTATTCCTTGTTGTCTATTTCACTGACTTTGGTAAAATTGTGGTGGTGGTGGAATTCCACCATCCTGTGAAGGCAACAGAGCCAAATGGGTGTTGACAGATGGTTGTATGATGACAAAAGGTTGACATCAGTGCAAGGGACAAAATATCTATTATCGGGTAACATAAGAATCCCAGTACTAATTCTAGTCTAGTCTAGTGAAAATGAAAAAGGAAACCAAACCACAAATCCCTAATTTGAAAATTGAAAGTTGATACCCTATTCAATTAAAAACTCTGAAATACTAAGCATTTAAAATTACAAACAACTTAATAAATTGACTTATAATTTTAATTAAAACAGGCATGGTTGAAGTTGGTAAATAAGTTTTCCTGTCATTAACCTCGGGGCCAACACTCAAATCAGATTTCTGTGGCAGTAAATGAACAAAACATCCCCCTCCTCGAAAACAGGATGCTAGTCTATCATCACTGAACTTTTGGGGAAATTTTTGGTATCTATTCACACAAAAATAATAAGCATGTGAAGTACCTTGCATAAAAATACATATCTAATTACTTAAATATAAGAAACGTGATTTCAACCTTGCTGGGTTTCCTTCTGCTTCAGTTGTCATATTCCCTATGATCTCAGTAAGAAGAGATACACTCTATAGTGCATTAAATATACGACAGATGCCACCTATACATCTGTCCACTTTGAAGACATTTTTGACAGTGTCCTGTGAGCCTATGTTACACAAAAGCACAGTGAGTAAGGTCCCCAATCTTGCTCTCTATGGAAAGAAAATACAAATGTTTATGGAGTATGATTTAAAAAGACAACATGGCTCTGATATCAATATCAGCACACAGCCACATGGTTAAAATGTTGACCACAAAATCATATGGCTCTGTGTCTGATTCCATTACACTGCATCTTGGTCAAATACTTTATGCTGGTTGATCACCAATTCAAAAGTAATGGAAAAGTTGGGACAGAATCTGTGCAAAAACCTGTAGCTCTATGGTTAAGAAACTTGCTTCCCAACCATGTAGTCCCAGCTTTGGTTTGATGGCATGGCATCTTAAGCAAGTGTCTTCTGCTACAGCCCTGGGCCGACCAAAGCTTTGTGAGTGGATTTGATAGAGGAAAACTGAAAGAAGTCCAATGTGTGCGTGTGTGTTTGTGTATACCTTTGTCTGGATATCATGCCATGATTGTAAACAAGCATCACTATCATACAGGCGATGTTGTTTGTTTCCAGTTATCCATGAAAAACATGTTTGGCCATGAGGAAATATTACCTTGCTGGGAAACTGCTATGGGTTGGCAATTGGAATGGCACCCAACTATAGAGATACTACCTCAACGAATTCCATCTGACCTATGCAAAAAGTTGAGGTCAAATGTTGATTATGATGATATAAATGCAGATCAACTGGTGCTGAGATAATGGCACCACTTCATGTCCCATGCATTTCTTAACTCAAGAAAATAAGTGCCAGACCTGAGGTAAATACTGACCACTTTGAATGAATAAGAGTCTTGAACACAGACAGCTGCAGAGAAGATGTATCAGATTGTTCAAGTAATATTCATGTCACAGATGTGGCAACATATTTCCAAAAGTTACCACAAACATAGGTTTTGTTTGTTTTGCATGTGTGTGCATTATATTGTTGACTGAGAAAATGTAGTTGTTCAGGAGAAAGGACTTGAGAGGAAATTGACTTTTTGGCAACAAGAAGAATGCTCCACAAACACAGGCAGATACAGAGTAACCACTGCAAAATCTATTTGGTTTTCCTACTTTCTTTGCTGAATTTGATCATGTGACTGGGGCACCACCTTAACAGAAGTAAACCATACAAAGAGAATTTTATTAAGGTTTGCATGTGTGAGTGCCATGCATAGGTCAATGGAAGACTAGCTCTACTTAACTACCACAATTCCACATCAAATTAGATGAATTAAGTCTTATTATTTCCAGAAAATTTACATGTAGTTTCATAGACAAAAAGGGATTTTGATATAAAGACAAGTGATAAACTTTGGCTACATGACTGACATTAAGTAGATGAGATACCCACAGCACCATGGCATAGTTATATGTACTGATATGTAAAGTATAACCCCCAAAACACAACAAAATGCACATAATGAACTTGAACTGAAGATCTATGTGCTGATACTCCAATACTTCATCCACTCAATTGTTTTACTGCTACACAATAAATTTTAATCCTGCAAATTTAGTATAAAAAAAAGAAGAAAATTCTGTACTAACTGACAACACTTAGTTTCCTATGCAGTCCACTCCACTCCAAATGCTGATTTGGAAGAAATACGCAAAAAGTTGTTTATAATGAATGGCTTTAAGATAGTATTACAATGCTGGTATTGCTAACGGGTTGTCAACAAGAGTTACATGTGGGAGTATTACAGAATAGCTAAGATCTAGCCTAATGATAAAAGATGTGTTGTCTGGTTTGGCTTGTAGGTTCAACTGATAAGTCTACTCTGATTACTCTTTAAATATCCCACAGTAACCCCTCTACCAATTTACAGAATCATTTATAAAATATTTTACATCTGTTTTCCATGTGCTAATATGGATTGTATTTTTCTGTAAATACAAAAGCTTGCAAGAATGATTGAAGTTAGTACTCAAATCTGAATTTTCTCCCTAACACTTTTCAAAAAAAAAAAAAAAAAAAAAAAAGCACTGGTACCTATACTTTTGCTTGGTAGGGCTAAAGTACTTATCTCAGCTTACTAATAGCTGGAGAATGAGTAGCTATACTCCCAACTATTCTTTAAGTCAACCACTTCCTATATGTTACGAATGGAAGTTGCCGTCTTGTCTATTCAACTATCATACAATAACTTGGTATTGTTGACTAATGGAATAATAGTTATATATAAGAATATCTATGACTGTTTAACTGTACCTTTGAACACAATTTCAAATTTGAATCTTAGTTCATAACTTGAGATAAGCAAAAGGAAGAAGACTTGTCCAGTACCTTGAGCAGTAAACAAAATTTAACTGGAGATTTCTAAATTTTAACAAGTGTTTGATGTTTAACCAAGTTTATCAGTGAAGACATTAATAATTAATTCAAATAACTGCCCAATTCTTGCTTTTACAGATATTATCAGCACAACTGTGATAAGATGGAAACTAAATATACCTTCCAGTTCTTATAGAATCGATGGTAGTAGTGGGGACCACATGAAATCTTTTAAGACTTCTGTCTCAGAAAAAGCATCAACAATATCTCAATCTGCTGCCTAAAGCAAATGAGAAAGAGGCAGATTAATAACAAGTTTGTGGTCAGGTGTTTTATCCATATCCATCACCTATGGTAGAATCAACTGCAAAGGAATTTAGCAATGTGGCAAAGGTTCTAGATCAATCTATAGCCAATGTACATAACTTATTTATGAATAATCTCTCAAAGTTAATTTATATGTTTAGAGGAAGAAAAACCCAATTTTTGTTTGCAAGTAAGGAACAACTCTGGTGGGTGGATATGTTTCAGTCTATAAGCCCTTGTTAGAGTGGACTAGTCAACCACAGCCTGTTTGATCAGCTGACGAAGACTTTTACATATAGAAAAAGAATTTTGAATAAGCTTTTGCCAATATAATCAAAAAACAAAATGTTCTAAGGTATATAGCTTCAGTGTGCCACTAGTATAAATTTGGATTCATAGTAAGTTATGGAAAGTTAAGATAATGCTCAATGTCATATCTTATCTTTTACTTGTTTTAGTCAATAGACTGCAGCCATGCTGGGGCACCATCTTGAAGAATTCTAGCCAAACATTCTTTACTGAAATTTTCCTCTAAGATGGCAGAAAGTAAAAGACAGCAGCAATTAGTTGTTAGTGGCTCCCAAAGAAGGAGATGTACTGGAGTGGATTTCTAGTGGTTGAATGTTTTGACCATAAATACTGTATATGGGTGACAACATACTAACTACCAACATGTTTAGTATCCTATCCTCCTTGCCATTTAAACAACCACTTTTTTGGGAGGTTCAAACCCAACCAAAACATTATACACTCAATCGAGAACATATCCATAATGTCTCAGTATAACTGCATTACAACATCAACAATAATCCTTTCTATCATAGGCACAAGGCCTGAAACTTGGAAAGGGGACGGGACGGGGCGCAGTTGATTACATCGATCCCAGTGTTTCACTAGTACTTAATTTATTGACCTCGAAAGGATGAAAGGCAAAGTTGATCTCAGAACATGCAGATGGATGAAATACTGCCAAGCATTTGCTCAGCGTGCTAACAATTCTGCCAGTTCGTCACCATCATATAATAACACACACACACACATATATATATATTGTTTGTTGGACTGGTGCCAATTTCAAGAACAGAAATCACAATAAAATATTTTAAAAGTGGTGCTTCAGCATGGTTACAACCTTTGGCTGAAACCCATAGAAGTAGAGCTATCCTTTGTGTCGTAACACATTTTAATCAGTTCAAACTCTGAAATGCCTTCTTACATGTTTTTCTCTAGACTGGCTTTCAGCCTTATAACTTTTATTTCTGATAGTCTCAATATTCTCAAAAACTAGGCATGTAATCAGAATAATTCAGAAAATTTAAATTACAACTAGAATAAATTCAGGATTCTTAAACAGAATTAACATAACTGAGTTATATATCAAATTGAAGTTTGAGGTTTAATGTTTCTTTTGGGAAACAAATGAGTTTAAAAAAAGTAATGCCCACTCTACCTCCCAACCCCAGCAGTTACCTGGTATGAAAGAAAAAAAAATCAGTTCAACTATTGTCTTCCAAAGATAACCAAAGTGAAGTTTAGCCTATAAATCCCTCAGTATGCAGCTTTGGCCACACACACATGTAGTTTTATGATGGCCACCAGGTACAGATGAATCAATGTGGGAGATTTTATGTGGTCACTCAAACTATTAGATGCTGTCTTGAAATGAGAGGGAGACACAAAGTAGTGCTAGATAAACAACGACTGAGAAAAGAATAAGACGATCAAGGCTGGAGCATCTCTGATTGTAGGTTTGCTCAGCCAGAGTTGACTCAGGGGTTAATGATAGAATACCAATTCAAAAAATGTTTGAATTCACAAAGCTGAAGTACTTCATATGGTTAGTTTTCGAATATGAATACCACATTATACTGATTAAACTATAGCTGGTGATGTTGCAAGAAAAGACTTGTGGATCACATAAAAAGAATTAGTTCAAATTTTGACAAATGTGCTCAATATTTTCACAGCCACCAAATGGTGATATAAACCAATAGACAACTTCTAATGCATCGACAATTAGCAACTGTATCTCTCTACATTCTCCACAAGCTTACCACTGCCTTTTAAAGTGGGGACTATACTGGTCAGCTAGAGAGGTTGTAAGTAATTACTCAATCTGCTCTAGAGAGGAACCAAAACTTCTTAATCTTAAAATGTCAACTAGACATTTCTACATTCTTAACCCTTTAGCATTGAAACCGGCCATATCTGGCCAAAATATTCTGTTTCATGTTTAAGCTGGCCCTCACACATACCTTACAATATCATTCTAAAAGTTAACAGTTACCTCTTAAAAATCTGAAAGCCGCAAGATAATGCATGAATAATCCAAAACAATGTGAATAAATAAATATTACATTTGCTCTGTGTGTGTGTGTATGTATGTATGTATGTATGTGTGTATATATATATATATATATATATATACATATGTGTGACCGCGTGTGTACCGTTGGCGATTTTTTTCCTCTGTCTTCCTTCTTTCCTGAGCGTCCAATAATACTATATTTGTTCCACGTCCTCGTGTTGTGTTTTCTTGTTTGGATTAAATATATATATATATATATATATATATATATATATATATATACACACACACAAAAGCTATGCCCAGAATAATGCCACTCCAATAATTCTAGATCTGCTCAAGCAAATTTAGCACTGGAGCCAACATAATCGTAACTCAAGCCAACGAAAGCATCTGTACATGACTGCCGGTGTGCTAGAAATATCAACAAAAACCTACCTCACATTACACTATAACATCTTGTAGGTTTTGAGTTAATGAGGAAAGCCTCCACACGGTCAAGTAACCATGTGGAGTCAAATCTCTGCCAAATCGCACTGTGACATCTTAAAAAGAAGGGAAGGACGTCTTGGATAATGCAAACATAGATAAATACCTTATATTCGAAAACAAAACGGAGGGAAAGGTCGAGGTTAAATATCTTTGACCAGAGGCTTGCATATTTACTTGTCCAAGCACAACCAAATAAAGAACGTTATGACTTTTTTGTAATAGCCATACCTACAATTTTTGTAAGATTTGTTTTCTTTCATTCCACCTTTTCACGTCTTGTAAAAACAAAAGTTGATAGAGAATTCTATTGAACTGGATGATGATTTCCAATTCCGAGAGCTTGCAGCTCATTCATATAGAATTACTGATTAAAAACACAGTGAATTTGGTTGTCTAAATCTCCAAAGAATCTTTTGAAGAAGATATTAACATAACATATTATCTTAAATTTGCACACCAAACCCGTTCGTAAGGCGAACTGTAAGTGGTTGACATGAACACAGCTGACTACAGTCATCCGGACAGAGTTTGAACTTAAAAGCAAATATTGCAAGGCGATTTATTACGGCGTTCTATCGTTTCTACTAACGTAATTAGAAACGGTAACTAATAACACTATGTCCAGAATAGAAAGATCTGATGTTCCGGCTTTAGTCAGTAGGTATGCTGGATCAAGGCTAGCCCGAAATTCAACAACATTTAAATATTTTCATACATCACAGTGGTACCCCAGTATGGCCATAGCAGAAAGGTTGAAAGCAATCGAAAGAATAAAAGGATATATTTTAGTAAAGCAGACCGTATATACATCCGGGCGCTGTTTCAGTATGGCCAAGCAGCTAAAAAATTACGCTCACCAAAGAACAGCCTGTAAAACACGAGTATTTTTGGAAGAGCATCTTAACCAACTACAGAGCAGTTTCCACGTGGAGTAATTACAATAAGCACTAATAAAATTTCTTCAAGACCATATAGTAATTCATTGCGGGCAATGTTTGTTTAAGCCTCAGGTCAGCTGACAATGAGCAACCGTAACACCAAAAGCCTTCCAGTAGTGACCATCCCGTCTTCTACAGACAGTGTATTTAGCACTACAATATCTATCTTTTTTTTTAACGCAACATGGGTTGTGATTTGACTGTTGTTTTTAATAGCTCGAGAGAATACCCAGTTCATTTTCCGTTTTCTTGATCATGTACGTTGTATTTGTATCGCCCCACGTCAGCTTTGCTTGAGCAAATCTCTAATTAAAAATATTCTAGCCCTGACTACTGTGTAGTGGTTCTCAACCAGGGCTCATATAAGATTTTGTGGTTAAAGTTTATGTGCAACAAATTAGTTATACTTCTATAATTCACAAAACTTCTTATTTTGAAGCCTGTGATCCGGCGACAAGGTCTCGCAGATTGAGTGACGACAGAGGCTCCTTCGTTGGCTTGTGTGCGCTGTGTTGTGGACTGATGTTATGCACGTTATAAGTCATGCAATCGTTTGTGTAGCTGTGTCAGCCCTGATCGAGCAGACTTATGATGATCAAAGATGCAATTCAGATACAGTGCATCTTAAAATATATAAACCATTGTATCCTTCCTTTCTTAAAACAGAATGTAACTAAAAGAAATTTAGACTGGTATTTCTAGCAAGTCAAATGACTACGTAGCGGTCCCATTATTGCTCGTTGTGTATGTGCAGTGCACTACATGTGCGCACGCCAGTGGTTTCCCATATATATAGAGTCCATATGTAAATGTTCGCTGGTGCTCTATATACTGTATCTCATAGGTCTACCTTTTTGAACATAAAACATGTTGAAAGGCCTTCTTACCAACGAGACACTCAGCATCTATAGGCGCGCTGCGATGTACGAATGTGTTGGTTATTACTATTATTATTAAACATGTGTAAGTGCGCGCGTAATTACGGCACAAATGTGTGCGTGTGTGTATATTAATTTGTGCCGTTTTTATGTATCTGCCGACAATATTTAAATGAAAGAATTTTCCCCCCAATGCTCACCAAATAATATAATTACAAGGAATTTGCAGGGACTCGTGTTTAGTCTGAGTCGACAAGAATCAATTTAAAAAAGAAATACACGTTCGCATTCCTCATTTTTTTATAACTGAGAAAAAAGTTGACTGAAGAGGGGAGGTAACTGTAAGGTAGGCGCGACATGGCTTACATTTTGGTCTTAGATTAATTATATTTCACTAATGAAGAGACAGAAAGAAGAACGATCGGTTCTCATTTAATACTAATTGAGAATATGAGCAATTAAGAATTGAATTTTTAATCAAGAATTTAAAACTAAATCTGAAAGAAAAACAAAACAAAAAATCTACTAAAACCAGAAGATGGTAGTTGGGAATAAGCGAAATGAGTTGAGTGGAGCAAGTTATTTCCCCGTTTACACACTCCAAGACATTTTTTTTTTTTATCCTTAAAAACATTGTTGGTAAAACGTGAAAAAACAGTATTGAAGATTTCTTCAAAAATTTAAGATAATTTTACAGAACCAATCACAGAAATATTTGTTCATCAAGAAAAAACAATGCATCCTAAAGTTGTTGGCATCAGCTTTGAAATAAAATAATGGTGTAAAACACAGACAAAAAGCAAAAAAGAAATCTAGGCTTTTGCTAGAAATTAAAAAAATAATCTAAATTTAAGAAGCATTGTTTTTTTCTTTTTTCTTACTTTCAATTTAAAAAACAATTAAGTAGCATCGTCCATCTCGACAATTTCACAAATCTAAACAAGTACAAGGCTTCTAAGTTACATGGCAGAGTGTTTTAAAAAATGTTTTTCATAATAAAATTAACAGCATTGTATTTTTGCTTAAATTTGCCTTTTTACAATTAATTTACATATTTGAATTAACCATAAATAAGTAAATAAAACATTTTAAGCGCTGACTGCTTGCGTTTGTTTTAAGTTTCGTTATGAATAGAAAGAAAGCTTTTTTTTTCAAAGATCATCTTGCTCCGCGCGCATATTTTAGGTTTAGATGCGAAAACGTAAAGATTAACCAACCAAAACAAGAGATAAAATCTTAAAACATGGAAATCGGTACTTACCTCTGTCCGTTGCTGCAGTCTTTTGTTTAAGTCGTATATCCGATATTCCGGTTGACCCATGTTGTTGTACGGCGTATGTCGCCTATAGTAGGTAGAGAAAGACGAATAGAAAGGATCCGAATTCATGGTGGAAGAAGTTTATATATACTAGATATATAGATATATATACATACAGATAGATATATTTATATCTATATATCAGAGGATGTATAATAAGATTATCTGCGATGAAGATTTTCAATGAGGGAGAAGACAAAATAAATTTAACTTTTGAATGTGTTGCTATATATATTATATATGTACATATAGCACGTGTCCACTCTTCAATGGTGGTAACCAAGGGACCCCCCTAAAAAAAAAAAAAACGAAAAAAATGGAGATATGTGGTAGTTGACTGGGCTACCCGTCCTTTGCTACGGATGTCATTCAGAATGACAAATATATCTACAAGTCCTTCTGAAGTCCAACTGGGGACCGATCTTTTCCATCGTTGACCACTAATGTGGTGTGGTTGTGGTGTTATGTTCTGTTGTCTGCTGGTGTTGCTGCTGTGATGGTTAGTGGTTGTTGGTATTTCACCACATCCCACCACCGTCTTTTTCATCAAAGCCGACCACTGGAGATTGAAACAAGCACCGGCGACAACATATCCACTTAAGAGAAAGAGAGAGAGAGAGATAGAGATAGATAGAAAGAAAGGGAGAGAGAGAAATACAGTCTGCTTCGTGTTGTTGTCAGCGTCGACGCCAACGCGTTTTGAGTTTAACGATGTTGTTGTTGTTGTTGATGTTGCTGTTCATGTGCGGGGAGGAATGAGGAGAGTTAAAATTTCTGAACAAAGAAATGTGTAAGGCTTTTTTGAAAACTAAACTAAAATCTGGCAACAACACCAATCCGTCGTCGTTCGGTACATGTTTCCTTTGAGAGAGAAAGAGAGAGAGAGAGAAACAAAGAAATTCTTTAAAAGAAATCTTCAAATATGCCCAAAGGAGTGGAGAAAAAGTGTAGTTAGTGGTAAATAAGCGACGACTGTACAATAATATAGTGGAGTTGATGAGTCCATGTGTAACGTCAGACAGGTGAAGCTATTTTTATCTGTAGCCTGGGCCAGAAACCCCATCCACAGCACGCTAGCTATAAGCTAGCACATAGCCAGGCTTCCTATCTCTCTTATGGTTAGACAACACACTTGCTTACACAGACACACGATGTGTATATATATATGTGTGTAGTCTTTAATTGCGACTGTTGTTGTTGTTGTTGGCGGCGGCGGCGGTAGTGGCAGTGAGGGTTTGCGCCAGATTGTATGTATGTAGTAGAGTGGTTGTTACTCTACTACCACTACCATAACGACTGCAGCAGCACTTGCTGCTGATACTACTACTACTACTACTACTACTGCCAAAAAGAAAACACAACTGTTACCACTACTACTGCTACTACAAAACACAGCTACTGCTGCTGCTGCCGCTACTACTACTACCACTACCTGCTGGCAGAACTACCACCATCACCACCACCCCCAACAACAACGGTAACAAGAACTGAACTACTACTTCGTTTACCACCACCGCTACTACTACTACTACTTCGTTTACCACCACCACCGCTACTACTACTACTACTACTACTTCGATATCAATCGCTGGCACCACCGCTACCACAACACTAATATAGCTTTATCATCACCGTTACCACCACCACCAGTAGTGCTACTGCTACATCACCATTATTATTATTATTAATGTATCGCCATCGCCATCAACAACTACTAAATGCTCAGTGTTCTCGTGTATGTATGCGTTTATGTATGTATTTGGAGCGCACGGCTTAAACTATATAGAGGAGTGTGTGAGTATGAGGGGCTTAGCCGGAGTACGCGTACATGTGTGTGTGTGTATATGTGTGCGTGTACGCAGCAAAGAACTCTGGGAAATTGACTGATAGTTGAGATAGTATAAGAACTAAATATTGAGTTGGTGATTTTAGTGGAGGAATGGTGAGAGATAGAGATAGAGAGAAAGAGAGAGGAAGGAGGGATAAATCAACTGCAAGGACGAACGAGGGGAGGAGGAGAAAGATTATAAGGTATGAGTGATGATTAGCAAGAGGGAAGGGGAGGAGGTAGGAATTGTGGTGGAAGGTGGTGGTGGGGAGAGAAAGAGAAACAGAGAAGGAAGAGCGAGGAAGGAGACGAAGAATACGTGAAAATTAGATAAGAGGGACAAGGGAGGAAGTCTAGATGAAGGTTAGATAAGAGAGAGAGAGAGAAAAATAGAAAAAAGAGAGACAGAAATGAGAGCATGTGTAAGGGGCATAGGGTGAGTTACATGAAACAGGGACAAACGATCTCCCACCTATTTCCCCACTTCCTCCAACTATTCGCTCGCCCTCTCTCACTCACACAGCAACACACGTAAAGCACAAAGTCAATAATACATAGACACACACATATATATATATATTATACACCCATTATATATACATATATAATATGTGCGTATATATATATATATAGGAAACACGCAAATCCAGCAAGATTAGTTGCATGTTGAAGCAAGTTTCTCAGGCTGACTAGCTACATTGCTAAAAAGCAGTGCAAGGTTTCAGACAACTACTGCTACTACCACTTCTGCTGCTGCTTCCTCTACTATTACTACTCCTGCTTCAGGCACCGACGTCGCCTTCACAATATATGATAGCAGTTGGTAGTTGAGAGACAGAGCGAGGGAGGGGAGATGAATGTTGAAGGCCGTGTATGTGTATGTTAGCATGTGTGAATGTGAGTGTGTGTACGTAACTAGCTCACTTCATCACACCACTGATATTGCTCTGGACCAACACACACACACACATTACCATTGAGACAAACGAGGAAGCCTCCTCTAATCGGTCGCACGATCTGCTTAGAAGCAACCAAATCTTCCCTCAAATAACACCCTAGTCTTTTTAAAAGGGATATTTATTCGATGGTCCTCGATGCACAGTTTGAAATAAAAAGACGATATGGTCAGAGATGGAGTGCTTTTGTCTATAGGTTTGCTCGTTGCAGGTTTTTACTCGGGGCTATACAACACACCAAATCAATTAATGTTTGTATGCAAGCAAAAATTGTGGTAATGACCGTAGTCACTGGACCTGCTAGAAATAGTAGCTAAACTTCCCTTAATTCACACACAGACACACTAGTGTTAAAAAAATAGGACACAAGTAGTCCTACATAAAACTATTTGAATAAAAGATGGGATGGACATGGCTGGAACGTCGCTAATCATAGGTGGGCTCGATTAGGGCTGATTTGGGTTTAAACAACACAAGTTAATGGATCAGTGCAAGTACAGTAGTAATAGTAGTTCATAACTTCCTCTACATCCCTAACATAACAGCAACAATAAAAGAATATCACTTAGCCCCCAACAAAACACGTCACCATCGTCATCAACACTGAAACACCACCGCCATCACTAACACTAACAACAACACAAGCACAATTGTAAATATGGTGACCTTGTTTAGTGGTGGTTATTTATGTTTGTTCGTTTATTTTCAAATATAAACGTTATAAATATTCATGTTTGGCGAGAAAGAGAGAGAAAGAGGTATAAAGCAGCTTGTGCCTACGTGCAAATAGTAACATGGTAAGTGAAGGAGATGGGTGGAGTGTCAGGGTTGCGTTGATAATTGGTTGGTTGGTTGGTTGTTTCGTTAGTTGGCAGTAAAATAAGAAAGTAATAAGCAACTAAGCAAGAGCTCGTTGGTCCTCACTACCACTATTGTTGCCGCCGCTGCTGCTATCAAGTCCCTAGTTTTTAGTTCACAGTGAAGCGAGAGCACTTATTACAGAAAACTAGGCAAAAGAGTTGGTGCTAGCATCACACACCTACAACTACCGACCGTTGCCAAGTTCCTAGTTGATTGTTGCTGGTGTTGTTAGCTCAGATTCAGCAAACCTATGACCAAAAAAGTTCCGGTCAGGTAAAAAAAAAGTACGGTCCTTTAACGTTATAAGATCAAATTTTGTTAAGTTAACTGTGCCTTATCTTTTCGGTACGATAAAATAAAGTACCAATCTGTACTATTCGGATTATTATTCCCATTATGCATTCTAGATGTGAATGGAATTATAACACGTTGAAGCAATGCATCCTTTATAATGGATGTTAGGGTGTCGTTTGAGATTTGCTTATTTTTAACATATCCCCTCCCTATTTGTTTAACTGCTTGGTTAGTAAAACAAGGAAGTAATTAAGCAACTATGCAAAAGTTAGAGATAGAATCACAAGCACCACCACCACCACCCAGCGCTACAAAATCTATACATAGCTAGCTGGTTGCTTGGTAGTGAAAGCAAGAAAGTAATTAGCTACTAGACAAGAGTTGGTGCTAGCAACAGTACCACTATTGCTAAATCCCTAGTTGGCTAGTTGTTTTTTTTTATTTTTTACTTTTACGATCTATTTATTTATTTTTACAACATACACATCGATTTTGTCCCATTTCTGTACTGACTAACTCGTGGTTCACTCATCAAACCTAATTTAAAAGACTTGACTTAGTGTCAACGTCAGTAGCAACAGCAACAGCAGTCACACCACTACTGCTACTACAACTACTACTACAATATTACCATTAGCCATAGCCACCACCACTACTACTATTAATACTACTCGCAGCTACGATCTCCGCCGCCGCCTCAGTTGCTGCTACTACTACTACTACTACCGTTACCCCTACAACTATCATTTCCTTTAAAATAACGCACCACTATCACTACTACCACCACCACCACCACCACCATCAATATACCAAAGCAACAATAATACTTAATACCAACCAAACTCGAGCCAACCAGTGAGAGCATTTACGTGGTCACTCGTCGAGTTAGAAATAGCGACCATACCTCGCCTCACTCAAAATCACATCTTGTAAATAAATAAAGGGAAAGGACACGTTAGGTAACGAAATCCTACACACCCCTAAACAGACAAAATGGTTGTGGCTGGAAATACGCATTGATCAGGGTTGACCTGGAGCTATAAACAACAACACATTACTAATATCACCATCACAACTAACACCGCCACCTTAATACCATTATTACTTCCTACACCACCCACCACCACCGCCCGCGCCAACAAAACAACTACAACGAGGGAAGCTCCCAATGAAGCCATTAGATCCGCTAGAAATAGCAGCAGAATTTCCTTCCTTCAATCCACCTCGCGTTATAAAAAAAAAGTGCGATCGTGTGTAAATGTGGGGACGTTGGACAATGTAGTTCTAGGTATATACAGACAAGATGGTCATAGCTGGAATGCCTTTGAACATTAGGATACTCAATCAAAACTGAACCACCACCACTTCTAATACTAAACGTAATAATAATAACAATTTCTTTATTAGCCACAAGGGCACAGATGTGTATGCGGCAATAACACTACTTTTAAGAGCCAAACGAGGGAATCCGCTACATGGTCGTTCGAACGGTTAGAAATAGCAGCAATATTTTCCTCAAACTACATCAAATCTTTTTATATATATATATAGACAAGATACATTTGATAATGCAGACTTATAAACCACTAAAAAGACGAGATGGTCATGACTGGTATACCTTTTGATCATAGGTCGTCTGCTCAATCACGGTTGACCTGGGGTTAAACAACACTAACATTAATACCACTACTAATAATACTATGAACACCACCAGTATCATCAGCATTATCAACACAACTTCCCTCCTCCACCAGCAGCAGCAGTACCATCACCCCCTATCTCCACCACCATAGCTACTACCAACATCACCATTACCACCATCACCACTAGCAGCAGCACCACTACCACCACGAACATTACCACCACCA
This sequence comes from Octopus sinensis, assembly GCF_006345805.1. NCBI lineage: Eukaryota > Metazoa > Mollusca > Cephalopoda > Octopoda > Octopodidae > Octopus > Octopus sinensis. Next base: position 34,085,280 of record NC_043010.1, read on the forward strand.
CTTCCAGCAGCAGCAGCAGTACCACCACCATCACCACAACAGTAACACTACCACCACCAGCACAACACCGTGAGAAGGTCGTCAGTTCTGAACGTTGTATCAGACGACACATTGCACAAATATTTCTAGGTCATCAGTTGCAAGTCTCAAAACCAAAACCAAATTTAAAAAAAGAAAAGAAAAAGAAAACATCCAAGAGCAGAGAGAAAGAAATGAAAGAAAAAAAAAAGAGGATAATGAATGATAAAACCTTTAAATTTTAACAGAAATGTTCTGAAAGAAGCTGACTTTACGTATAAAACATCTCCAAAACTCAAGAGATTTTTTTTTTTAAGTTGGAAAATAATGCACTGTACAATTTAATTTTTTTTTTAAATGTACATTTGAAATTTACTCATACACATACACACATACAAACATGCATACACACACAAACACTTTAAAAGATAAGATGCATTTCGTTCTTCTTTTGTCTTTAACTCTGTTTCTAATGGACAGACAAGCAGAGAGGAATGATGGGCGCTCTTTTCAACGACAGTCAGGTCTGTGAAATGCAAGTAATAAGCCCAATCTAGCTGTGAATATGTAGCCCCTGTTTCAAGCTGTTCATATTTTAGTAATTGATGTTAAATACATAAGATTTATGAATGACTATGAGTGTGCGTATGTATATTTATGTGTGTGTGTGTATGTATATATATATATATATATAATATATATATATATATATATATATTATATATATATATATATACATATAGTAAATTCAATGAACAATGCAGTAAGACAACACAGGAGGAACAAGGCTTAACAAATAAGGTATTAACCATAACACTTTAAAGGGGAGGGATAGCATCTTAATGTTTTGGATGTTAAACCTTCATCAGAAGAGAGAAATGTAGAGAGAGTGAGAAACAGCAATAGCCAGTGAAAGAGAAAAGTTTAAAAAAAAACAAGTGAAGGGACAGAAACCAGTTAGAAATGCTGTTCTATGATGGAAACTAAGAAACAAGGAAGGGGTGGATGTGTGTGCATGTATATATATTCTTTTAATTGTATCAGTCATTTGACTGCAGCCATGCTGGAGCAATGCCTTTAGTTGAGCAAATCGACCAGAGGACTTATTCTTTGTAAGCCTAGTATTTATTCTATCAGCCGAACCACTAAGTTATGGGGACGTAAACACACCAGCATCAGTTGTCAAACACATACACATGCATATATATATATATATATATTACATATGATGGGCTTCTTTCAGTTTCCATCTACCAAATCCACTCACAAGGCTTTGGTTGGCCTGAGGCTATAATAGAAGACAGCAGCCCAAGATGCCACACAGTGGGACTGAACCTGGAACCATGTGGTTGGTAAGCAAGCTACTTACCACACAGCAACTCCTGCACCTCTCTCGATATATATATCTATGATCAATTCTCCCATCAAAGACAACGCATGAGTGTTCAGCTTTTGCTGAATAACATGCACAAATGATTTGTTTATAGTGATCCCGCCATCACATTGACATTTCCTGAACAAGGTGCACGGTGTACCACACGCCAGGTGTCAAAATGGTCACAGAATAATATGAGACGAAGTGGATCCAACTGTCAGGTTGCATAGTTAATTAAATTCCTATGTAATCAAACTGCACCATGCACAACCTAAAATCTAGGGATACAAAAGTTGTGTGCTCTGTGGAGTATATAATAAACAAATAAAGCAAGGAGAGGTAACAGGCAAGAAGAATCTTAATACTTCTGTTGAGGTTACAGCTGTTTCATAATCCACTCATATTTACATGAACTCCATTATAAACATGAATGCAATATAAAATACATTATAGATGCATGCACACATGTGTGTATTTGCTTTGCCATGTATGTTCATGCTTTTAATGAAGTTGATGATACAAAAATGAGTGGATTACGAAACGGCTGTAACCTCTTTACTTCTCTTTGTTTTATTTGCTTATGTATATGTTACATAATGTATTTTATGTGTGACAGAATAAATAAAACTAGAATGAATAATGAAAAACGTAATTCTTTATGAAAAGGTCCCCCTTTGCTTCAAACAGAGAGAGAGTATGTCAATGGGTGACCTGCCTCTAATTCCGTATCTGGAAAGTTTGCTGCAAACATTTTTCGGTGCAGGAAAATTCGCTTCAGGATTTTTGGCTGTAGAAAGTTCGCTGCATAGGAAATTTTGCGACAAGACAAAAGATTAATTACTTCCCTTAGTATATAATTGTTTCAACCAATAAGAAGGGGTAAATCAATTTCTTAACTCATTTAAAATTTCTTGATTCATACAACAATATTTTTTTTGTGTAGCAAAAATGTTTGTGGAAATTTTAAATGAGTTAAGAAATTGCTTTACCCCATTTTATTAGTTGAAACAATTATATACCAAGGGGAGCGATTAATCTTTTATCTTGTGGCAAACTTTCCTATGGCCAAAACTCCTGAGGCAAACTTTCCAAGAACCCTCTAATTCTGTTCGACCTGATAGCAGTAGCAAATTAATTAGCTTGCTTTGAAACAACTGGACCTGTCTTCCCATGCTTGCATTGTTTATTGTGGTCCCTTCATCTCCTTGAGATTGTCAACTTCCTGAGATCAGCTTTCAATACCTTTTCCTTCCTTGGTCTTCCCTTTTGGCAAGTTACTTCCCCTTGAATCACTTGGAATTTCTTTACCTAACTACCATCCTCCACATGTATTCTTGAGAGCACACAACTTCTGACTCCTCTTATATGGCGTTTTTCTTTCAGTTTCATTTGTGTTGTCATTCATGCATAATTACATTACACATCCAGTGGTGCACAGCTTTTACATTCAAAGTCCATGTCTCACTATCATGCAATATTGCAATATAGTCATTTCTTCTGATTTTTTATGTTCTGTGCTCAGATTCTGTCATGGTCAACTTTGCCTTTCTTCCTTATGAGGCCAATAAAATAAGTATCAGTGAAGCACTGGGGTCGATGTAAATGCTTATACCCACCTCCAAAATTGCTGCCCTCATGTAAAAATTTTAAACCATTGCTTATTAAATATAATAAATATTTTTCTCAAATAAAAATGAGTGTGCATGCAGTGGAGGGAGGAGGGAAAGCAAACATTTCATGCAAATCCTTGCCTTTGGTTTTTACTTTTTGTAAACCCAACTTCTTCAAAATAGGCAAAAACTAAATATTGTAGAAAGCATTTAGTCTGTTTTTTTTCTTTTTTGCAGTATTTCTGAATTCTTTAGACTAGATATGAGGCCAACTTATTTCATCAAATTAGTGTATATCTAATCACTCTGGGAACCATTTTATTTATTCTGGAATTCTATTGTTCCTGACAAACCCACAAGCCTGAAAGAGGCATGTGATTGCTTTCGTTTGAGCAAATGTTCCATAGGAGAAGTGGTATAAGCAACTGAACCAAGAGCGATATAAGTATAGCAAAGTTGGCCCTGTGTATGAGGACAGAATATCTCCCTCTTTTTTTTTTATTAAATGAGTTAAAAAGTAGAAGTTATGTCTATGATCTTTACAAGCTCCACTACCACACTGGTAAAATTGATGCAGATGTGTGCAGAGAGGGAACCAGAGGGAATTCCAGAAATCCAAGAATCATGTGGTGGTGGTGGTGTTAAACTGGGCAGCATGTTAGTTGTACTTCCCAAATTAAGTACCAAGTCATTAATTGTTAAATAGTAATTAATGTTAAGTATTCAGTTCAGAAATTTTGTGTTATACAGCTATTTGCTCCCACTTCTTTTGGCTAAGCTGTTGTAATAATTTTTGACTTAGGCACATGCCTGGAAGTAAATGAGAATTTAGACGGTATAATGTGGTTGCTTTTCTCGAGTGCACAAGGGGCATTGATTCGATTGAAACCAGCAGCAGATTTGGCTTATTTCAAGCTTACTCTTTGCTCTGCGACCAGTATGCATTGTGAAGTTAAATGCACTGACAGCCATGAAATTAGTTAAGCTGGAGTCAGTAAAACTAAAACATTGCTGAGCAACGAAACACGCTAAGAAAATGAGGACTGGGTTTAGCCTAGGCACCAGATATTACAGAAGTTTACAGAAAAAGGGAGGTGTGTGTGTGTGTGTATATATATATATATATATATATATATATATGTACACACACATATATTGTAATATTGATGTTGGCAGATGAAAGGTAGCACAAAGTCAATATGGGATTTGAACAGACAGTATATTGCAATGCTTGTATTAAACACTACCATTACCAGCACTGTCTAACATTAACGGCAATGGTAGTGAACCAATGATAGAGTCTTCCTCTACATGGCCACTTAACCTGCTTAAAATAGCTGTCTAATAAACCCCTTCTTAAAAGAAAGCAAGGGCACATCAGATAAATTATTACAATAACTTAGCCTCGATATGTTTGAACATAAACAAAAAAAAAAACTGATCTTGCCTTTTCATTATAGGGCAGCTGGATCAGTGTTGACCTGGGGCTAAACAATAATACTACTGAGTTAAAATTTTAAAGGTTTCGATGCTATTCAGCCTTCAACAGTTAGTAATATATTTACCAGAAATTTATTAGTATGCTAATAAATTTACCTCTCTTACATATGCAAAGCAGTTCCAATGTGAGTGCCTCTGCATGGTTGCTCAACTTGCTAGAAATAACAGCGAAATATTCCTCAAATCCCACTCAACTGTCTTAAAACAAAGGAAGGACAGATTGGATAATGTAGCTCTGATTCTAGTCATGCACTATGTATGACTAAAAGACAGGATGGTCACAGGAGGAATCCCTATAATCACAAGTCTATTGCGTGAGGGTTGACCTGTGACTTAACAACAACAACAAAGTTGTGCCTTTGGAGTGTCTAGTGAAAAGATGGGATGGAAGTGAGAAATTGTGACATTAATGCTTCTCCTTATGACAATTAGTGTAATTAAGTGGCTGGAGCTGAAACCAGGTTACTGCTATGTCTCACCAGAACCCTACTTTTTCTTCACAGTAATACTACAATATAAGCAGGGAGAGAAACCAAAGAAGTGAATAATCAGAAGGGATGAGTGTACAAAAATGGCAAACAAATGATCTGAAGTCTGTGCCCTCACAACCAGTTGGCATTGTGCCTCTTTCTTTCCAGCACAAGGTGTTAAATTGGCAATGTATCAGCAAATGAGAGAGAGAAAAACAGAGAACGAGAGAGAGAGCAAGTTTGTGTGTGTGAGAGAGACTCAGTGATGAAAAACTTACTATCCAATGACCAAGTTGTCTACAGTAGTGACAAAGTCAACACCCTTCCATTATGTAAAACCAAAATAGAATTGGCTACAACTGGGAGTTGAAAGTAGCTTTTGGATTCAGTTTGCCAAAAGCCTACCTATTATTGCTGTGCAATAATTATTGTAAAGATAACTACGACAACTATAATAATTATAAATAATAATGGTTTCAAATTCAGGCACAAGGCCAGAAATTTTAGGGGAGTGGGTTAGTTGATTACATCGACCCCAGTACTCAACTGGTACTTATTTTATCAACCCCGAAAGGGTGAAAGGCAAAGTGAACCTTGGCAGAATTGGAACTCAGAATAGAAAGACAGACGAAATGCCACTAAGGATTTTGCTTGGTGTGTTAACGATTCTTTTCTACTGTAGGCACAAGACCCAAAATTTTGGGGGAGGGGGCTAGTCGATTAGATTGAACTCAAGAGGATGAAAGGCAAAGTAGACTTCGGTGAAATTTGAACTCAGAACATAAAGACAGACAAAATACCACTAAGCATTTCACCCAGCGTGCTAACGTTTCTGCCAGTTACCCCTCCCCTATTCTTAGTTTCAAATTTTGCACAAGGTCAACCAGTTCAGCGGAGTGGGTGAGTTGATTACATCAACCTCAGTGTTGAAGTGGTACTTATCTACCCCCCCCCCCCCGAAAGGATGAAAGACAAAGTTGACCCTGATGGCATTTGAACTCAGAATGTAAAGTTGGAGAAAATGCTGCTAAGCATTTTTCCTGGTGCAGTAACAATTCTGCCAGCTTGTTGCCCTATTGATCATAATAATAATAATAATGTTTTCTAATATGAACACAAAGTCAGACATTTTGAAGACAGGCACAGCTGAATACATTGACACCAGTGCTTCTTTTATTGAGCCTGGAGGATTTTAAAGAAAATTTAACAATAATAAAAAGGATTTCAAAAATTATTTTTGCTATGTATCTTGCCTTGGACCCTCAAATTTTGATGGAGTTGTAGTAGTGCTGTTGTGATATACAGTATATCTTGAGCATTTAAATTTGGCAGAGCCCATCTTTCTCTAGCCTGACCACAACAGATTTCATCCAGATATATATATATATATATATATATATATATATATATATATATATATATATATATATATATATATAGAGAGAGAGAGAGAGAGAGAGAGAGAGAAAATGTGAAGAGAAAAAAGGAGAGAGACAGGCAGAAAGAAAGAAGAAATCAACTTCAGTACTTTATGAAAGGACAAAAGGTGATCTAGGCAAGATTTGAACTGAGGGCTTGGAAAGCAATCTTTCTGATGCTCTAAGAGCATCAGAAAGATTGCTTTCCAATCAATTTGACACTATTACAAAGCTATGTAAGAAATCATCACTGCCATTGCTGCTGCTGCCCCTGCCTCCTACTACTACTGCCGCCACCACCACCATCATTTGCAGGGAGGGGTTACTTGATTAAATTAAATTAACCCAGTTCTAGATTGGTACTTTATTTTATTGACTCAGAAAGCCTGAAATTCAGCAGGATTTGAACTCAGAACATAAAGTGACGTAGCAAATATTGCAAGGCCTTTTGTATGACACTCTTAAATGAGTCTGTCAATCCACCACATTTTAATAATTAATTAATTAATTGATTAATTAATGGTGATGATGATAAGCAAATTATTAAGCACTATGTGACTGGAGTATTAACAGAATAACAAAAATGTGCTATACACTGTAAGACTAAAGTATGAAATGCTGTCACAAGTTGTGACAGGCAAGAAGCCTTTGTGTATAGGTGGACTTCTGAGTAAAAAATCAATATTTACCATTGCTAGTTTATACAGCTAATGGTCAAGATGTACTATAGGAAATTGTTGACATTCTTTTAGGTTCTATATCAAGTTGTTTTGCAGGTAAATAAATAAAACAACAATAGCAACAACAATGACTTGATAGCAATCCAAATTGGTTATCGACTAGAAATCTTCATTAGAATGAATATTTCCTCTCTCTCTCTCTCTCTCTCTCTTGGAGAAGCACAAGCACCTACACACACATATACACACATGGCAGTAACTTCTGCCTACCAAATTCAATCACAAAGCTTTGGTCGGCCCGGGGCTATAGCAGAAGACACTTGCCCAAAGTGCCACGCGGTGGGACTGAACCCAAAACCATGTAGCTAGGAAGCAAGCTCCCTAACCACACAGCCATGCCTGTGCCTACAAGTATTAATGGATGTGTATATCATTTCTGATTTGCCAGAATAGTGGACAACTTGATGTGACTGAGGCAAAGACATGATAATATATGCAAACATCATCCCAGTATAGCACTAGGTATGGTAGGCTTTGATAAACTTGCTGTGATGACTGAGAGGCAGTACTTTAACCCTTTTGATACCAACTGGCACTAGAGACCATCCTTGATTCTAGGATACAAACTTCCTGTTTTGAAGTGATCTAAAATTAAAATTCCATGTTATTTTATGTTGCAAAGACTGGCTTTATAATAAATTATTGTTTTATCATCTGCCTTAATCAAGCAAACCCCAGTGATCAGAGGTGTTTCAGCTGTGATCATACCTGTCTTATTTTGAGACACAATATAATTAAAACTTAATTCTTCTGTGATTATATTTCTCTTGAAACACAGTGTTTTTGTTTCAGCTAGTTTTGAAAATAATGGAAAGTTTAGTAAAATAACTTTGTCATATTTAATCTGGTGTTTGGAACATAAAGGTTTTAATGTAAATCACTATCTCAGGTGGGTTGGTATCAAAAGTTTTAAACACAACCGGATGTGATTTGAGGGAAATTTGGTTACTATTTATAGCAGATAAAACCTTGCGAAAGCCTCGAGGGTCACACACGACTTGTTTGGGCCAAGTCAGCCCTGACTGAGCAAACCTTATAACGAAATGTGTTCAAGCCATGATCACCTCAACACATTTTTGAGACATAGTGTATCTAGATCTACATTATGCAGTCAATGAACCTTTCTTTTAGCTTTAAGACACAATAGGGTGTGATTTGAGTGAGATACTGTTGCTATTTATAGCAGGAGAAATGACAACATAGAGACCCCTCCCTCTCTCTTGCATTAGCTTGAGAATAACATACATTCATACTTATAGACACCTCATAGGAATTGTCAAAGCTATAGACGGTGACAATGGTGTAAGCATGACAATAAAATCTCTGGTAAAACACAACATGGTAAACAACAAGTAAGTAAATTCAGAGTATGTACAGTGCATGAGTACATATTTGGTGTATGTACAGTGTTTCTGTACATATTTAGACTTGCTGTGAAGGAATGTTCAAGCTAACAGACTTAAGGTAAATATGAGAAGAAACTGTCACTGAATTTCAGTCTCTACATCTTGTCAGAGCCAGCCACCAGTTGATGTCTTTGCCTCTCTTGTTTAACACAATAATTCTGTGAAGCAAGCAGACAGTGGCTCAAGTCTGACAAGGAGAACAGGAGCCGAACCATTCCAGAAAACATTATACAGTGTATGAAAGAGTAAATTCTATGTATGCAAATATATAACCTTTCTCTCTCTCCTCTGTGTGTGTGTGTGCATGTGCACACATGAGCAAAGTGAAGCCTACCAAGAGAAGATGTATAGCCCAGTAACAAATCACTGTCTGGCTGGCATGCTAGTTTAGCTTGGATAGTATTGCAAGTCAATCTGGTGTCTATTCTCATGAGATTTAATGAACTCAGGTGTGTGTGCCCTAATGGTTAGCGTGTTCATTTCATGATCATGAGGTTGTGGGTTCAATACCTGGGCAGAGCAGTGCAATGTGTCCTTGAGCAAGGCACTTCATTTTACATTGCTCCAGTCTACTCAGTTGAACATAAGCTTTGGCCAAGTACTAGGGTAGTCCTCATCCCCTTTGAATGTTACATCCTACATATGCCACCAGATCAAGGGTGAGGGGGGTGAGAAAGTGTGTGTGTTCTGTAACTGCTTGTGACTGCATAAGCACATGAAACAATTAGTGAAAGCATGGTACATTTTACCAAGCTGTCTTTGCTTGTGAGTGACAGCTGGTTTTACAATAATATTAAGTATATTGCTCAAAGCATGACAAAACATAGGCAGTGGATTTGAACATTGAATTTATGAACTGACAGGAAAGTTAGATGTTACATATTTAGTTTCATTGTGGGCTAAATATTCCATTATAATCTAAATATTCTCTCATACCAAGATAAAATGTTTTATCTATACAAAAACAAAAACAAATATAGCTTAAAAAATAATCATATTGAAGATGTTAATTTACATTACTTCATGTTTCAATAATAATTATTTAAAAAAAAAGAGTATAAGATAACTTTACTAGAATTAGTGCCAAAAAATTTATTTTACAAAAATATCAATAACTTTTTATCTTGTGATTCAACTAAAGGAGTCAATTAAGAAAAAGAAAAAAGAAAAAAAAACAACAAAACAAAACAGGCGTGGCTGTGTGGTAAGAAGCTTGTTTCCCAACCACATGGTTCCAGGTTCAGTCTCACTGCATGGCATCTTGGGCAAGCGCCTTGCACTATAGCCTCAAGTCAACCAAAGCTTTGTGAGTGGATTTGGTAGATGGAAACTGAAAGAATCCTGTCGTATATATGTGTGTGTGTGTGTGCATTCGTCTTTGTGTCTGTGTTTGTTCCCCCATCACCACTTAACCAGTGTTGGTGTGTTTATGTCCCCATAACTTAACATTTCAGCAAAAGAGACCAACAAAATAAGTATTAGGCTCAAGAAACGAGTCCTGGGGTTAATTTGTTTGACTAAAACCTTTCAAGATAGTGCTACAGCATGGCCACAGTCAAACGACTGAAACAAGTACAAGAATACAAGAATAATACTCTCTGAAAGTATTTGGCAAATGAGCAGAAACAATGTAGGGTGAATGGCTTAACCCTTTAGAATTCAGATTATTCTGTCAAATGTAATTTGTTACCTCCGCCAAGGAAGGAGGTAATGTTTTCATCAGCGTTGGTTTGTCTGTCTGTCCGTAAAATAACTGAAAAAGTTGTGAACTTGCAGGAAAAGTTGGTAATGATACAAGGAACACATGATGAAATTTTGGTAGTGATCTGGGAATTTTTATGGATTCTTGAAAGATTTTTCATTTGTTATATTTACTTTACATGAAGTATGTTCTTTGATTTTCTCCCTTGAAAACACGTTCATCGTTTGCACGTAACTTATGGTGGCATTGCTGTTTCCAAAGTTTATTTTCGTTTCTCTATTAGTAATTTTGCTTGCGTATCTATCTTAAAATGAAGCCTTGACTATTGGGATTGACTCTAGTTGGCGGAGGTCTGTGCTCTCCGAGTGCTTTTCTAGTCTATTTATTCCTATTGTTTTGAATTAATCATGCAGCATCTTGTAGCTTCAATATTTCAGTGATGTTAATGTTTACTTTTAGAACCACATTACAGAGTAGGTGTTAAAGGCTGTATATGGCCGGTTTAAATGCTAAAGGGTTAATATAGTCCTGCCAGATACAAAGCAACATCTCTACAGGGCCACCTTAGCAGCATTATAGAACCCTGAACAAATCAATGCAGTGGGTCCTAAAATATTTATTTATTGGCAGCAAGCCACAGTATACATAGATCAGAAGTGGGTCCCCAGGGCAAACCCACTGTGCCTATGCCTTAAGACAGCATGGCAACTCTAATGCTGGTTCCATGACAAAATGTACCTAGTACATACAATAAAGAGGCTGCAGTTAGGAAGGGCATCCATTCATAGCAACTGTAGCAGAAGTGAAATGCCCAATTAATACTTGGTCCTCTGACCCGGCTAGGAGGGCTAATAGCCCTGAATAAGAAGTGATGTGATTTTGCACTGTGATAATTCTGCCTAACCCATGCCAGCATGGAAAGTAGGCACATGATGATGATGATAATGGTGGTGGTGATCTAGAGTAAAATGGAAGATTGCAGCTGACCACAGGCAATCAGTACATTGTAATCCAGTTACTGCCTCTGGGTTATTCTATCGATGAGAGTAAAGTACCTAAGTCAAAGACATTTAACTCTCAACAATAGAATTTGCCTAACCGATACTAGTGGATACTGCCACATGGTAGAACAAAATCACTGCTGTAAATAGTACTGTACTAACCATTCAAATCCACCACATTTAATTTCAGTCAATGGTAGTGAAGCTAAGGTCTTCAATGGGTTACAGTCTGCATGGTGAGGAGTTAAAACAATCTCACCACGAGGTTTGCATGACTTAACAAAAATTAGTTCGAATTTTGCTTCCTTGTTGTAATAAGTTGTCTAGGAAAGAAAGATATAAGGAAAAAGAAGCTAAAAAAAAATTAAAACTTTTTGTTTAAATCCCATCCGTAACAAAATGGACGACCTGGTTCAAAGTTCATTTTCCTAAAGTTTAAAATTAAACCACACCCATCTTGTAACTTTTTCCCCCAAAGTCAAAGTGACATGTTTAAATAAGTCTAAAAAGTATATTATTTCAACCAATAGTATTTTTTTAAAATGTCCCTCTATGTAAATAACCTATTCTTAGTTGAAAATTGTCTGGTCTCCATTGTTTAATGTAGCTTTGACTTATTTAACTCCCTCTGCCATCGCCACCACTGCTGCTGCTGCTACCTTCCACACCACCACCGCTGCCGCTGCCACCACCACCAGCACAGCCATCATCATCATCATCATCACCACTTTAACATCTATTTTGCAAAATATTGTATAGATCTACTGTATATACTACAACAGTTATGTATCTGTATCCTGCACATTTATTTCAGAGGGGATTTTTGATTGGCAGGATGGGAAGTAGAAAGACAGTTCCTGGTGGGACAAGCGAAGGAGCAAGAAAGAGATAGAGAAAGAGAGAACTAACAGGAGCGAAGATAAATTTCAAAGGGAGTGTGGCACATTGTATCTAATGAGAGATAGTTATTTTTTTTTTACAAAAAAAGGAAAAGAAAACAGAAACTGAAATTCCATCTAAAAAATTTGAAGAAGTCCATTTTGGCGGTTTAGATATATTTTTTGCTTTCTTGGTTTGAATTACACAGTTTCTATAATGAAACAGAGGAGATTAAACTGCGTCCAGGAGTGAGATCCTGGTTAAAGAGTTCCAGAGTTTTGAAGAGTGTGGAATTACTTCTTAGCCACTACTGCTCCTAGGTCTATGCTGACCTGGGATAGTAGCAGCAGTCAGAGTTTCTGTTATGGAATTGCCTCTGGAAGGCAGTCAGTCACAGACACCTCAATGGGTCCAAGACAGATGAGGTCCTTCAGCAATTTAGCGGTTCATCAAAGAGAAGATAACTCCATACAAATCCTGCATCCTGACAACTGCTGGGCTCATGTCATTTGACCAATACAAGTTTAAAGGATGAGAGTGGGACTGGCTGTATACAAACCAAGCCTACTATAGTAATATTTACTATGCAGGTTGTTCAGCAAACCAATACCATCACACTTTCTTCATAAGTTCAGAGGCAAGGAAAGGAGGTGACATGAATAGGTAGAGGATGCTATCGGAAGTCTGTAGCTTTGGCACTACATACAAATAACTATAGGAGAGAGATGCTTTCTGGTTGTATTTTCTTAAATCTTCATTCATTGAAGCAGTAGGAGAGTCCAACAACAACAACAAAAGAGAAATATAGAAATAATACATTTCTAAATCTCTCAGAGAGATTTATGCAGTAGTGATACGATAAAGTAGTTGTATGCTGTCAACTTAATGTGACAGTCCCACGAAGGGAGTAATACTACTGCTATTTAGCCCTAGGAAGCAGCACCACTTCCTGTCAGCCGTGACACATTTCCAGTGTCCTTATGTTTACAAGAGGGAGATAAGCACCTCCACCCAGCTAAGCCAGCATCCAGAGACTAGTTTCTGAGTCATTGCTCATCTTCAATCTGGAGTAGCTTGGCTTGCTTGTTGGAGATGCTTAATTTCCCTATCCTTCAAGGATAAGAAGCTGGTCTTTGTCACAGAAAACTTGGTGCTGTGAGCTAACGAAATGTGTATTATCCTTATAATGCTGCCACTGTACACGGAAGTGAACTGGGCAAACCACTCTATCTTCTTGGAACCATATGAAGTTGGGGATTGAGCTCAGGTGTTTAGAGTTAAATGCCTTTAATATAAACATGCAGGTATACTAGCATATACTAATTTTCTCTAAAGAGAGAGAGAGTGAAAGAAAAATGAAAAATAAAGAGAGAAAAAAATGTTGACCTATCTGGAAGGATTTTCCTGTTACTTGAACCAAATCTAAAAAAAGGTTACAAAATATCAATAATTGTTTACCTTTCGAATAAGGAGTCAATTTGAAATAACATATTACCAAAGACATATCTTCACTACAGATGTGTGTCTGCATGTGTGTATGTAGAATGTGTAAAATCAAGACAAAAAAAAATACTCATTATCAACTTATCTTTTGACTAACACAAAACTATTTTGAACAAACCTTCCTTGATGAGAAATAGTTCATAAACAACTGCACTTAAAATTACACATCTATAATTGCAGTTGTAATGAATGTGAAGTAAAATGAATTCAGTGAATCCATTCCCAAACCTCAAAAGCCCATAGGGTCTTTACATAATTCTGGGTTTCTATAATATTGAAGAGAGAGAGAGAGAGAGAGAATTCCTCTTGGGTATGAAGTTAGTGTATTGCAGATAATTTTCTCCTAAATCCTGGCCAGGTGCCTACTGTATATGCATTTGTAAAGAAGACTTAGCCTATCATCTAGCTCAATGGTTCCCAAAGTGGGCAGTATCCTCCCTCCCCAACTGGGGATGGTGGAAAGTTTCAAGGGGGTGTTGAAGAAAAGAAGGGCGATAATGGGGTAGCGATTTATGTAAAAACAACAGAATAATGGGCTCATTAGGTTAAGTTTTATATGTGAAATATAGTTGCTTTGAATTTGCTTCAGAAAGTGATCTATGTTTGTGATGGTTAGTTGGGGTGGGGGCACTAGGAATGTGGTCTGGGTGTCAAGGGGGTTGCAGCCTGCAAAGTTTGGAAACCACCGATCTAGCTGAAGGATGCTCTTAGCAGAGTCCATTTTGTTGTAAGCACTGATGGGTGGATGGCCAAGTTTCTGGTCTGAAGAAAATTGCTTCAAGATATTGACTCCGTCACACATACCCTCTGCTAGCCACAGAACACCAAGAAAAGGCCATAAGCATTGACCTTTTTTCTTTATCTAAGCCTTATAAAAAAACTTCTAGCAACCCAATAGGAACTCCCCTATTCAGGTCCCATAAGAGCCAATTCTTAACTTGGATGGCTCCAACAAATGGGACATAACTTCCAATCCTTCTAACAGAATTCCAATTTATCTTGGAAAACATTCCTGGTCAGTCTGTGACTGATTTCAGACGACTAAGTGAATTCAAGTAATGTAGAATAAAGTGTTCTACCGAAGAAACTGTTTACAAAATGTTTGCAATAAATCTGAACTAATGAAGGCATATGTGTATAGGTGGGGAAGTTAAAAGTTAAAAATAATACTGATAATCTGAAAATTATTACATTTGATCTATAAAATAGGAGACATCCACTCTTATTGACATAGAGCTGGTCTGTAAGTGGTCACTCAGCTTGCTAGAAATAGCTGCCAAGATCTCTCAAATCATACCGGTCAGTCTTAAAAGAAAATGGATGGAATAATATGATCCTACATACACTGTCTGAAATAAAGGTAAAAAGGTCACAATTGGAATGTCTTTGATTAAAAGTCTGCTATTCGGTGCTCATCTGGAGTCAAACAATAAGCCTGTAATGTGGCTTTATATTTGTTATTCTGAGTTTCAGGATGTTTTTTTCATATTTGTTCTATTTTTAGTATTTATTTTGAGACAGAAGGAGAGTGCTTTTAGATTTTACAGCTTTGGTGAATGTTAAGAGTTATAACATGAATGATGCAGTCCCCATAGATACAGGAAAAACTCCAGCTAGAGCCAATCAAGAAACCCCACATATCCAGGATTACCGTGACCACCAAAAGCATAAGGTCTGAAATTTTGGGGGAGGAGCTAGGTAATTATATTGACCCCCAATGCTCAAATGGGTCTTAACCTCAAAAGGATGAAAGGCAAAGTCAATCTCAGTAAAATTTAACTCCGAGTGTAAAGACAGATAAAATGTTGCAAAGCAGTTTGCCCAGCATGCTAACAATTCTACTAACTCACTAATAATAATAATAATCCTTCCTACTAAAGGCACGAGACCAGAAATTTTGGGGAAAGGCACTAGTTGATTACATCGACTCCAGTGTTTCACTGGTACTTAAATTTATTGATTCCGAAAGGATGAAAGGCAAAGTTGACTTTGGCAAAATTTGAACTCAGAACGCAGTGATGTGCGAAATACCGATAATAATACTAATTAGATATTTTATAAGTCTTAATAACCTTTGCTGTTTTTTGTATGCATTATATACTTCATTAATTATTATTTCTTGTTTTATTTAGATGCTAGAAATACATATAAAAAATTTCTTTGCAATTTTTAGTAATATAATACATTTATTTATTTTCTACCTAACTTAGAAAATTACCCTCTACCTAACTAAATAAATTTAAAGTGCAAAAAATACTTATAATCCAAAAGTAAAGGACAAAAAATTTTTTA
Source organism: Octopus sinensis (assembly GCF_006345805.1). Lineage (NCBI taxonomy): Eukaryota > Metazoa > Mollusca > Cephalopoda > Octopoda > Octopodidae > Octopus > Octopus sinensis. The sequence continues at coordinate 34,101,194 of NC_043010.1, forward strand.
AAAAATGCCGCTATATCTTTAATTGATTTTGTGTAGTGTTACACATGGAAATATATTTTTTTCTTTTTCAAATTTATATTTGAGAAGTAAGTCTTAAAAATCAAGGCCAAGAGTTGTTAAGGTGCTGTTATTTTTTTTTAAAGAATTTCAATGCTTGTAAGTGTAATGTTTCTAAACTGTTGCAATATTTGTTCCTTGCATGAGTATTTTGTAAGAAGTTTTTTTTTTAATTAAGGAGGGGGATGAATTTGAAACAAATATTGCTTTGACACTAATTAAATGCATGTATTTCTGATTGTGGAGTAGCAGAGTTGGTACAGTAATGGACCTAAATGCATTGTGGGATTTAATTATGCTTCCCTACATTATGAGGATAAGTCCCTCAGATCAATAAATTCACAGCACACTACACAGTATTTTTGGATAACTTGAAATGTAAAGCATACAATTTTAACCTTGCTTTGAAAAGTAAACAAAAGTGGTCGTACTATAGGTTTTATCTCCCTGACAGTAGAAAATGTGGGATTAATCTGAGTAGTTTCTTGACCTTTTAAAGCTTCATCAGGAAAAGAAAACCTACTATTTTATAACGGGGGTGGGGGGTTAATTGCTCAATGCTATTTAAGGCGTATGCAAACTAGGACTTTATTATGAGTTTTTTAATGATAAATCTGTCCATTTTGGAACCAGAGTGCATCTGGTTCTTGTATGGGTTGTATATTTTTAGTGAGTGCTGCATTTGTGGTGTGTAGGTGAATTTGTTCTATGGCCTGGGTACTACAGTACTCGTTAATAACTGATGATTGTTTTACATGCAGTATTTCCATATTTAAAGCTTCTTTAATGGATGAGACAGAACACATATATCACACCTAATCATCATCATGATCATCATCGTTTAACGTCCACTTTCCATGCTAGCATGGGTTGGACGGTTCAACTGGGGTCTGGGGAGCCCGAAGGCTGCACCAGGCCAGTCAGATCTGGCAGTGTTTCTACAGCTGGATGCCCTTCCTAACGCCAACCACTCCGAGAGTGTAGTGGGTGATTTTATGTGCCACCGACACAGGTGCCAGACGAGGCTGAAACTTTATAATTAGAATATATTACAAAAAAAAACATCACAATGAAAAACAACTCAAAACCACAAATCAGTGTGTGTGTGTGTGTGTGTGTGTGTGTGTGTGTACATGCATGCAAACTTTGCAAGTCACACTAACTGGCCATATTTCTCGGCATATAATGACTTGCAGTTAGGTACTGCTGTCAATTTTATCAACTGTTTTCTCCTACTAAATGTATGGATCTGTGCCTATATCACAAATTCTTATATTAGAGTAGTGGATGGCAGAATGACTACCACATGTTTTATGCTGTGTACTATGCATGTACTTTTGACTATCATAGCTGTCATTTTTTACTTGATGCTTTCTGTCCTCTTTCTACCCTTTTCCAACAAGTTGTAGGTACACCTGAGTACTATATACATAAATGATAATAATAATAATAATAATTGTTTTGTTGTTGTTGTTGTTGTTTGTTCCTTCTCAAGCCACACCTGGCTCATAGGGCCAGTTTGATGTTTTCCTTGGCATATAGGTTCCCCACCTGGACGGGACGCTGGTCCGTCGCAGGTTGAGCTGCAAGATGCAGGAAGAAAGAGTGAGAGAAAGTTGTGGTGAAAGAGTCAGCAGAAGTTCGCCATTACCTTCTGCCGGAGCCGTGTGGAACTTAGGTGTTTTGCTCATAAACACACACATCGCTCGGTCTGAGATTCGAACCCGTGATCCTTCGACCGCGAGTTCACTGCTCTAACTACTAGACCATGTGCCTCCACAATAATAATAATAATAATAATAATAATATAATAATAATAATAATAATAGAATTATGCCTTGCAGCATGTAGTTGTATCATCTGAGTTCAAATCCCACTGGGATTGACTGACTTTTCATCCTTCCAAGGTTGATAAATGAAGCACAAAATTACAAATTTTGGCTGAAAGGTGTCTGTCACTGATTAAACTGAATCCAAATTATGTCTGTATTATACTAATGGAAGAGGAATTACATTTGACAAAAAATATTGTTTGTCCCTCTTTTTGACCAGTGCAGACACAGTTGCGGCTCAGGAAGATGTGAGGTGAGTGAGTCATGTGGACAATATTTTGTTAGTAAATTTAGAAGAAAGGATTAAGAGAGAAAGAGAGAGAGAGAGAGAGAGAGAGAGAGAGAAAGAGAGAGAGAGAGAGAGAGAGAGAGAGAGTGTGTGTGTGTATGTGTGTCTATGCTCACAGCTTGGTAGTAAGCAAGTGTTTGCCAAGAGTTAAGTGAAGATTTGCTACATGTGGTTATAAAGTCTTGGAAGTAAATGGTCACAGGTGCGAGTACAGTACTTCAGTGTAGTTTTGCATCCCCTATAAGGGCCAGCAGCATTGGGGGCTGGCTGAAGTATTTTTCATGCAGTGAATGTTAAGTTGAAGGATGATAACTGTGAGCAAGACCTATAGAATTTATGAATTAAAAAAACCATCATAAAAACCACAATAATAATTACAACCATGAGCAAAACCTATAGAATTTATAAATATAAATACCATTGCAAAACCTAGCAACATCATAGGCTATGAAAGATCTTATCATCAAGAATGACTAAGGGTTTTGAAGGAGAGGCTAGCAGCACTTAAAAGAGTTAATAGCTTTAACCTTTCTCACTTGTAGACATCTCACTTGAAATAATTTTTAACTAAAATATATAAAATGTATACAAAATGTCAAAATCTTACGAAGCAGTGAAAAGGTCACAGACTGCACAAATGTAAATGTAAAAGATTAAGAAAAAAAGCCTCTCGATAAAATACATTTGTGAAGAATATTCGTAAAACAAAATCTCAATAACAGTTTTGGTGTTTGCTATAGTTTTGGTTTTAATGATTTCCTTAGGTAGAAAAGTAAGAATTGCAAAAGATGGACTGTGGGCAGTCTAAATAATAGCTTTATTTAGACTAAGATTAAAATTTCTAAATATAAGACTTTGGAAATAAAAAAATGTCTCCTCTGAAGGATCTCTGGAGTAAAGTTACTTGATATGGTGTGTAGCTTAGAGATCAGGGAGTTTCTCCAGGTCAACCTGCTATTTTTCTACACTGAGAGGTTACAGCTCTGGGGTAAGGACACATGGTCAGAGTGCCACAGGAAAGGATGGCTCACAAGATAAATTCTTCAAGCGAAGCTGTATCGCAGGAGACTTAAGGGTTGACCAAGATTAAGATGGTTAAATAATATCCATAGTCTCAGCTGGTTACACTTGGGAATTATGTAGGAAATTGTAATGACAGTTGCTTCTGTTAGGACCCTATGGAGGAGGTGCCTCAGGACTCAAACTCCACAACCTCATCAGGAGTAGTGGGCAATAAAAATGGAAGGATGGAAAATATTTCATACCATTAACAGATTTTTTGGGGGTGTCCCTTAGAATGTCTTATCTCAAGTCCATTTTCAGTGGTTGACTTAATTTGTTGTTCAGCTTAACACTATCACCTGATCATTAAGCACAATTTTTTGTAAGAAATTGCAATCATATACAAGGAATAAGAAAGAGTAAGTGAAAAGGATGAAGTGAGTTGGGTAGGAACTGAAAGATTACTATTTGAGTTGAGATGACAACAAAATAGGTAATGTAACAGTTACATCTTTCTAAAGAACATTAACAAAATGAAACAGCTTTGACCAAGAACCAAATTTAGTCATAGATTTGGTTAAAACAAGAGTTTGTCAACTGCACAATATTACTCATACAATGCCATCAAATAATTGCCATAAACTTGATAAACTGTGAAATTAATATTCTAACCAAGTGTTCTACTGTTCAATATCTTGCTCAATAATGGGAAAGTGAAATCTAAAAATGTAAATGATAGATGATTTGAACACTTAATTCCCAAAGGATGGGCTTGATTTTCCTATTATTTCTCTGTCTACATGGTCACTGCCATGTTACATCGCCATCGTCGTTCTAACACCCACTTTTCCATACCTGCATAGGTCAGACGGAATTTATTGAGGCAAATTTTCTAAGGTCAAATGCCCTTCCTGTCACCAGCTCTCTTGTTTCCAAGCAAGGTAATATTTCCCCACGAACTGACACTTCTTGGATAACAGAGGAACTCATTTACAACTATCATATGATGCCAAAACAAGGAGCCACAAACACACACATGATGGGCTTCTTACAATTTCCATTGACCAAATCTACTCACAAGGCTCTTGTTGGCCTGGGGCTATAGAAGAAGCCATGCAGTTAGGAAGCAAACTTCTTAACCATCTATCCATGCCTGTGCATTTAAATAAACCTCTTCCAACCTCAAAAACAAAATCTGTAATCCTTCAATCTACCTGCAACTTTTTTTACCAGCTCTTGAGGCCTACTTTTGTTTATAACAACTGAATTTCTTCATTAACAGCTATTGTAGCCCATTAACAATAATTTCAAGATGATTGGTAGTGGTTTATTTGAACAACAGACCTGCTTTTATATATACATACACATTTTTCTGTACATATTGTATTTTAACTGAAACCAATGAATGTTTAAATATCTTAAATTATTTTTATCTTCATCTCATGAGTCTGACTATTTCTGCTAACTTGCATTGCTAATTAATTTCTTTAGAAAAAAAATAAGGGAAAAAAAAGAGGGGTGATACCTTATTTCTATTCTATTTTTTCCCTCCATCCCTAAGCATTTTAAAACTACTTCATCCTTTCCTATTAATTAAACCGTCTTTTGTTTTACTCACTCATGATTTACATTATCAATATAGCTAACCCCTTAGTATCCGTAACACAGTAGTGTAAGAACTATACATACAAGAGCAGTAATTTTTAACCTTTGCAGATAAATAACCCTGTGTTAAACTGTAGTTAATTTTGCACAGCAGTTTACTATAAGAATTTTCCTATAACTATCCAGCCCAGCATGAACCTCTTTTTAGCTATTTGCATAGACTACTGTCCCTCATGTTAAAACTTTTATGGAAATTACTGAAAGAACTGAGGACTTGTATAACACAGTTATATCGGTCCTTGGTTCATCAACTGTCAGATTTCTGCTCACTAACAACACAATGCCCTACACATGTTTCAATCTTGGCAAAGACTTGTTTTGAAAATGTGTCTAAAATATAAATATTATACTTGTTTTAAATGTTTTATTTCCAAGAGAAATCATGATACTGCCAAACACCTATCACACTCCAGGGTGCCCCCTTATGAGCTTACAAAGTGCCCCAAGGTAGTGCTACTGCCCAGATTAAGAACAGCTAAGAGAGAATACAGTAATGTACTTTGCCATAGTTATGACTGATGCAAGAAAGTGTATCTTGTCTTAGAGATATTCCCTAGTATTCATAATGCTAATGGTATTAATATAGAGTAGAATAGATTATATAAGGCTTTAACCTAGTAGCATCTATTAATGAAATTAAATATGTTAGATACCTTTAGTGTTCAGATTACTCTGTCAAAATATAATGCTTATTTATTCGCACTGTTTTAAATTAATCATGTATTATCTTGTAGCTTCAAGGTTTTGACATGATTATTTACTTTTAGAATTACACTGTAAGGTAGGTGTGAAAGGCTGGCTCTGGCTGCTTTGAGCATTAAACTGGTAGAATATTTTGGCCGGATATAACCAGTTTAAATGTTAGAGGATTGACCAGTTTCAAAACTAAGTCTTTGAAAAAGTATTTTTATTCAGCCATTATGACAAGCCTAACGGATGTCCCTATATGCTGATTACGACAATCAGACAGGATTCTTGCATGCAAAAGGGTTAAATTACTTCGTTATTTCTTCACTAAATCGTTCTGCTTATCTTATTTTATTTGAAAGCTACTAGAAATACTTTGAAAACCATCAACAAGTACTATTTATAACAGACTAATTTTTAAATAGGTCAGTTTCATAGATTTCGCATACTAGTGAGGTTTTTGCACAAAGCTACTACTACTTTGGTGCAACTTTTACACAATATAAAATTTTTAATTTAAAATTTATTCCAGAAAGGCTGTGGAATGTGAAATTATATGATATTATACTTATAAGCACCAATTTGAGACAGAAAAGAGCAATAGGACTACTAACAGGATTAAAACATCATTGTTTCTTGTCAGGCAATAGTGTTAGTTAAATGTAGGCTTGTTGTTTTCTCATTCAAATTCCTATTTATAATTTATCATTTAAATTGAATTATTAGCAATTAATTCATGATGATATTATTTATGTTTAAAAAAAAGTAACTTCCAAAACTATGAACATTTATTAGAAAAAATATAAAATTACTAAAAAAAAAGTTATGATGCCTGAAATTATTTATTTTCTTAAAAATCTATAAAATATGAAATTATTAATTATTTTAAACAAAAACTGTGAGAAATGAAACTATTCCAAAACAGAAGAAAAAAGAAACAAATAGGTGCAAGAGTGGCTGTGTGGTAAGTAGCTTGCTTACGAACCACATGGTTCCAGGTTCAGTCCCACTGCGTGGCACCTTGGGCAAGTGTCTTCTACTAGAGCCTCGGGTCGACCAAAGCCTTGTGAGTAGATTTGGTAGACGGAAACTGAAAGAAGCCCATCGTATATACGTATATATGTGTGTGTGTGTATGTTTGTTTGTGTTTATCCCTCAACATCGCTTGACAACCGATGCTGTGTATTTATGTCCCCGTAACTTATGGTTCAGCAAAAGAGTCCAATAAAATAAGTACTAGGCTTACAAAGAATAAGTCCTGTGGTCGATTTACTCGACTAAAGGCCACAGTCAAATGACTGAAACAAGTAAAAGAGTAACTATGGAAAACGGAAATATATATTTTTAAAAAATCCGAGAAATATAAAATTATTTATTAAAAAAAATTGAGATATGAAATTAGGTGCAGGTGTAACTAGGCTTAGGCATGGTTGTGTATTTAAGAAACTTGCTTCCCAATATGTGGTCTCAGGTTCTGTCCCACTGTGCGGCACACTGGGTAAGTGTCTTCTATAGTTTCAAGCCAACCAAAACCTTGGGAGTGGATTTGGTAGATAGAAACTGAAAGAAGCCCATTTTATATGTTTGTGTGTACAACTTTGTTTTGTCATCATGTGAGGCTTTTAAACAAGCATCACAGACTTATAAACAATGTCATTCATTTCCAGTCTTCCACCAAAAACATGGTGAAATATTACCCTGCTTGGAAACAGGTGAGAGTTGGCAACAGGAAAGGCATCCAGCCATAGAAAAATCTGACTGATGCAAACATAGAAAAGTGGATGTTAAATGATGATGATGATGAAGTTTGAAATTATTTACTAAATAAATATGAAACATGACCATCTCTTTTGAATTTTAAGTATAATTAGATAAAAGAAGAGAACAGTTTTTTTCAATGGTTTTAGTTTTTGTCTGTAAAACTCAATATTGTTTGATTTTAATAAATATTACAAATGGGAAATTATAAATCCTCTTCCCCTCTCTAAGATTATTTTTATTTAAAAAAAAGTTTTATTATTATTTTTCTCATACATTTCAAATAGATAAATCAAAATTCAACAAATAAAAAACAAAAATCTCCAAAATAAAAAAGAAAAAACAAACAAAAGGACCACAACTAAAAACTGAAATATTTTAAAGTAATTGAATTAAATTTGCTATATTTTTTTCTCTTTGTTTGAATTCAATTTAAATTTATAAAATATTTTTTAATTCAAGCCCTCACTCTTTCAAAATTTCAACAATGAGCAAAAAAAAAAACTGGTCCTATTATATACGCACACACACAAATACATATATATATATATATATATATATATATATATATATATATATATATATATATATATATATATACCCACACATACATATACAAAAACACACACACATGCACACACATCTGTAATGTATCAAAAACGAAATTTGGCTAAGTAATACGTCAAAGTTCAATGAACAATTGCTGTTCAATAAAGTTTCTTTTTCTATTGGTTTAACTTGAAGTAAAATCAACTTTTTTTTATTATGATTTTGCATTAAAAAGTTGTTCCAAAAACAAAATTCTCTGTTTTATGCTGTTGATAAAACGATAAGGGTAAAAATAAAATGAAAAGAAAAGAAAAAAAACTCCCAGTTTCCTAATACATGTATATTAGTGTGTGCATATGTATGTGTGTGTGTGTTCACATGTGCAGTGGAGTTAAGGACTGGTTATCCTTTGGAACTTTTTGTTCCTGTTGAATATAAAAGGATTCTTTCTTCCCTGCTCTCTCTTTCTCCCACTTGCCCCTTCCCCTCTCTCTCTCTGTACAAAATTTAGACTGTATGAAGTGTATATAAGCAGTATGACGCTAGATGTGGGCAATGAATAAGTAACATCTGCAGAAACTGGAAAGAAACGAGAGACACATGATCTGTTGGATGTGAAACATTAATTTGCACGCATAAGAAGCAGAGCAGAAGTGAGCCGAGAAATCAACAGAGCATTAAAGACAATCAGATGATGTATGCAGCAGAGATGAAGTGAGCCAATAGGGATGTTGTGTGGTTGTACGAAAGTCAATGGATTGTGGGTAAGAAATATTGTATGTTGCTGGTGGGAAGTTACCTGTGGCAGAAGATGAGCAATGAGCAACTGGGGGTGGTGGGGTGGGGGTGAATGATGAGGTCAGATATGGGACTCATACATATGATAAAAATAAAAAGACCCCCCCCCCAAAAAAAAACCCAACATGGAAAAATAACACCAAAACTTTTTAATAAGGCTTGTGTGGTTAAGAAGCTTGCTTTGCAACCAAGTGGTTTTGGGTTCAGTCCCACTGGATGGCACCTCACACAAGTAAGTGTCTTCTACTATAGGCTTGGGTCAACCAATGCCTTGCAAGTGAATTTGGTAAACAGACACAGTGTGGAAGCCTGTTGTGTATATGTATGTATGTGTGTATGTAACTCTGCATCTGTGTTTGCTCCCCCTACCATCACTGCTTCATAACTGGCATTGGTTTGTTTATGTCCCTGTAGTTTGGTAAAAGAGATGATAGAATAAGTATGAGCCTTAAAAAATAAAATAAAAAGAGTGCTGCTGTTGATTTGTTCAACTAAAATCCTTCAAAGCAGTGCTCTAGCATGGCTGCAGTCCAATGACTGAAACAAGTAAAAGGTAAAAAATAAAAAAAAAGATGTATGTTTACAATACAATGTCCACTTTTTTTTTTTTGCCGGCATAGGTTGGACAAGTTGTCTCTTGTCACATTCTATACCATCTCCCAGACATAAGAAGAGAGAAAACCCAGTCAACTTTGTTATTGTATAGGTCTATAGTGAAGAATAAGTGCATTTCATTATATCACCAGCATAAGAGAGAGTTGTCATATGTAGGAGGAATAAAGAATTCCCTCTACCTTGTATCAGTTCTTATTAAGTGTTACTGCCCGCTGTGGCCCTCCATGGTTCTTTGACTTGCTATCCACTTATAGTCCTTGCCACTCAGTGTCAACAGCCATAATCCTTATAAGTCTTACTACTACTGCAGTCTTTGTTATATGGGGATTTAGCTAACAAGCAAAATATCTTAGAAGAGTCACTATAATGACAGAGGATTCTCTTTCATAATCACAAAATACATGCTCATATATATAAACAGCTACAAATACACCCACCCACACAAACATGTGAGCAGGCATTGCCTAGCGGTTAGGCATTGCCCTCATGATTGTGATATCGTGGTTTCCATTCATGGACCAGATGGTCATTGTGATCTCAAGCAAAGTACTTCCTCTAGTGTTGCTCTGCGATCTTGACACATGATGTGTGTGGTACACTGTGCATCTGTACAGGCAGTGCTGATTTTAATAGAGGAAAGGAGCTAATGTACAACATAGACATTTGATCATTATAAACAAATCATTTGTGCAGGTTATTTAAGTGGGAAATTGCAGAACTGTCTTTCTTCAACTACGAGAGACAACAATTCATATATTATATATAAACATATCTATCTATATTTATATAAACACATACATACATGCAGAGGCACACAGATCAACTAACAGCTAATAGTTTTATTAAACATTATACATTTACAAGAATGGTAAGCAAAAGGTATGTAGATCAATTTCAGTCAATTTGTCTTTAAACCTCAATTTGCTTACAAATCTGTTTTATACATATACGTATGTAGAACCAGTAATGAGAAGTTTGGTTCAAGAGGAATTTTTTTCTCCCTAATGTTACAAATTCAATCATTCAAATTGATAGAATCAACATGTTTTAAAAACCAAAATCTGAGAGACAGAAAGCAATAGACAAAGAGAGAGAGAGAGAGAGAGAGAATTGAGAGGAAGCAGAACTTAACTGAAAATATATAAATATTAAAAAAAACCCAACTAAAATTGAATTTCAAATAATTGAAAATTTTAATATATGAAAAAACAAAAATTTTTTCATTAATTTTTCTGAACTTTTTTCTCAATTTGAAATTCAAAACTAGAAACAAAGAAAATAAAGACAAAAAAACAAAAACAAAACAAACCCAATTCTTTTTCTGTGGTGTTACTCTGGCATGGCCCACAACTTAGTAGCTGGCTGGAACCAGTAAAAGAGTATACAAACTTGTATCAAAATTCTACATCTCAGTTATAGATACTGACTCAAGGGGAAGCCACTTCTAGTCACTTTAGAGAGGGCAGTCACAAAATCACATCTTCAACTGCAGTTCAAACTGAAATTTTAGTAGCATACCAATTTGAGCACTCAGAGTGCATACCTATTAGTCTGGCTCATCCTGACGAAAACACCTCATATCTTTTATACATCTCAGCTATATTATAAAACCCAATACTAAATTCTTTCTTGACAAAATCTAACGAGAAAATAAATTACAATAACTTTATTAATTCTTTTAATCCTTCTTTAGGTTTTAGTCATTTCTAAGATAAAAGTGTAGTAGGTATTCAAATGTAGATTAGATGGGATTAAAAGAAGTGAAGCAGGAGAAAGAGAAGAAAGGAAAAAAAGAAAGAATTGTGAAGATTATATTTCACTAAAGCTGATATTTTTGTGTTTTTACAGTTTGTTTTTCCTTCCTTTGAATTTCACGAACTAAAATTATTTAAAAAAACAAAAAAATTAATTAAAAAGGAAAGAAGACATAAAAGAAAAACAACAACAAAAACAAAATGCAAACAAAAAACAACTGGAAAATACAAAGAAGATATGAAAAATAATTGAAAATAGGAATGGTTTTATGGTTTTATCATTTGTGAAGTAGAGGGAAAAATCGTTGTTTCTCTATGTTGCAAAAGCTTCTGATACTAAATATACAGGTAATAATTAATAGAAACAACAACGACAACAACGACGAAGATGATGATGATGATGATTTATTATTTATTCATTATTATCTTAAAATAAAAAAATAAAAGTGATTTTTAGCATTATATAAGATTTCTCACGGTAACAATAATAAATTTAGGCACAAGGTCACAAAATATTTTGGGAAGAGGGAGGGCAGTTAATAATCGATCGTCCCACCACCATCACCACTACTACAACGATAATAGTAAAAACAGCAATGGATTATAGCAAAAAGAATGATTTCCTTAATAATAATAATAATAATGTTGATGATGATTTACAATAATGATAATAATACTAAATATTAATCTAGACCAAGAAGTAGTAGTAGAGTAGGATGACAGTAAGTGTAGTGAATTGTAACTAACTTGCAAGAGAGGAGTCAAAAAGCTATTGTGGGTTTGTGTAAAAGCAATCTGCTGAGCCGGCTCAGTAGATAGCTAGGCTGGCAAGCGTGCAATGCAATTCTGGCTGACTAGCACTGCACACTTATTTAGAATCACTGCAACCACATATTAAGGAAGGGTTGGCTGTTCATAGTGGAGGCAGCTATGGAAAAGAAGAGAGGGGAGAGAGAGAAAGAGAGAGAGCAAGCTGGGGAAAAAGAGAGGGGAGAGGAAGGAGCTAGTGAGGTAGAAAGTGGAGACTATGGAGTGAAGAGCAGAATGAAAATTTGTAATGAAGGGGAGGGGGAAGATTTTATGCATATCCAGGATTGTGCGAAGAATTACTGCGCTTACGCACACACACAATTCTATATGCCTACACATACAAATGTACATATATGTGTGCGTGTATAGGCATGAATATATATATATATATATATATACACACACACACACACACACATATAATATATATATATATATATATATATAATATATATATACAGAGAGAGAGAGAGAGATAAGATATATATATATATATATATATATCTCTTATATAAAGTTAATCCAAACAAGAAAGCACAAAAAACACAACAACGTGAGGACGTGGAACAAAAATAGTATTATTGGACGCTCAGGAAAGAAGGAAAGAAGGAGGGTTTAACGTTTTGAGCGGAGCTCTTCGTTGGAAACATAGAAGAAGGAAAGATCCAGGGAAGGGAAGACGGAGGAAAAAAAAATCGCCAACGGTACACACGCAGTCACAATATATATATATACATATATATATATATATAATATATATATATACATATATATATACACATATGTATACCTGTGTGTGTCTATATATATATATATATATATATATATATATATATATATATATATATATATATATATATATATATATATATATAGATAGATACACACACACATTATATATATATATATATATATATACTTCAAACAAAGTTGAAGTTAGTCTTGAGCCTTACAGACAGGCTCATTACACCAGAGCTTATTCTTGGCTTCTGTTATGAGTGGCTGAGAACAGAAGGTTCTGCTTTGGCTGGAACACCAATCTACCACAAGGTTAACATCCAACTACAGTTCAAACTCAATTCAGCTAAGTGGACTGTAACAGTAAAGAATATACCTTGCTCAGAGACACAACACGCCACCCAGTTCAGGAATCAAAGCTAACCACTAATCCACGGACATTCATCCTACACACACACACATACACACGGATGAGGGAATGGAAAATGGATTTAGCAAGAATCTTTATTCAGCACAACGGTTGTTTCGATTCATCCTACATCTGTCCCTTACAGGTGGGATAGATGTAAATAAGATACGTATAAGGATGCAGGATGAGTTGAAACGATTGTGGTACTAAATGAAGATCCTTGTTAAATCCATTTTCCATTTCCCTCATTCATTATATACTCAACAAACACTGCAGAATTCTTGACGTAGATCCAATGAAAATTATATCGTAACTGTGGATCACATCAAGTAACCTAAATGGTAAAAGTGCTCTAATTGGCATACTACAGACATATACCCAAAGTTCAAATAATTAGTTTTATACACACACACACACACACACATTATTTATCTTGTACTTATTTCAGTCATTGGACTATGGCTATCCTTGGGTACCACTTTAAAGGGTTTAATTGAACAAGTCGACCCCAGGACTTCTTTTTTTGAAACCCTGGAACAGGTTCTTATTTCATTGGTCTCTTTTGCTGAACTGCTAAGTTACAAGGCAACACTAGTTGTCAAGCAGTGATCGGGGACAAACACAAAGACAAATGTGCACACACACACACACACGCACACATTATATATAAATATACACACACACACACATGATGGGCTTCTTTCAGTTTCTCTCTACCAAATCCACTCACAAGGCTTTGGTCTACAGAAAACACTTACTCAAGGTACCATGCAGAGAAACTGAACCTGGACCCATTTGGTTGGGAAGCAAGCTTCTGAGCACACAACCATTATATATGTATTATATATGTGTTTGTAAATGAATACATATTTATTTAGATATTAAAGTCCAGCTGAAAGAAGAAATAATATAAATACATTTCTTCTTTGCTCTTGATGTATGAAAAACAGAATGGGAAGTTTCCTGCTGGACAGTTTTTTTTTTGTTTGCTTCATTAAGCACTCCTCAGAAAGATTTACACTGTTTCCTTTTACTCAATAGTATAGAGTAATGAGCCAATATATAAAATGGTCATAAATTACACTATCACGGTAGTGGATAGCTTCATTTGTATAATTGTGCTTTTGATGGCCTGTTAGTAACCAATATATATATATATATATATATATATATATATATATATATATATATTATTGAAATGGATAAATGAATTATCTTGTTAAGGATTATTCAAAATTTAACCGATACCTGGGTAGCAAAAATCACAACAGAAAAAACACGGTTGAAGTTACGACCTTGGGGTGTCGCAACCGTGCCTTAGCGCGGATAATTGAAGTTTAATATATTTAGTGAAGGGAAGAAATGGAGCTGAACGAAGATTCTACAGAATTCCTTTTATTATTTTCTACACATGTTTCAAAGGCCGCAAATTTCCAAATTCGGACTGAATAAGGAGACCATTTTGCAGCTTTCTCTTCAGGAAAATCCAGGAATTTAAAACTCCAAAACAAATGTGCAGCAAGGTATATATATATACATATATATATATTAGAAAGCCTAGCTGTGAGAGAAATATAAGAATGTAAACACATTCTTTCTATACTTTTGATGTCTGGAAAAAAGAGGAGGAGTAAAGGACAGGTAAGGGTATCCTTTTTTTGAGAAGCAATCCACATGAGATTTCGCTTATCATCAGGCAGGCCACACGACTAAAAAAACTGAAGGTAAGTTTTCATTAGGTGTGCCATTCAGAAAGTCCTGGGAGATTTTGATGATGTGATTGTTTATTTTTAAAATGACACTGTAGGGTAGGTGTGATAGACCAGACACAACCAGTTTGAACATACAGCAGATAGAATATTTTGGCCAGATATGACCAGTTTAAATGCTAAAAGGGTTAAACTGGCATTATCTGACCTGAGTATTCTACATGTTTTATGTTCAAACAGGCCAGATCTGGTTTCTTGCACCTACTCTGCAATGTCAGTTTAGAAATAAACAATCACAGCATTGAAATCTTGAAGCTACAAGATAATAAATGCATGAGTAATAAAAAAAACAACAAACAATGTGAATAAATAAGCATCACATTTGACAGAGCAATCTGAAAGTTAGGGGGCTAAGTTGATCTGCTGATGGTTACTGATCAAGCTTGTTGATGGTACAAACTCATGGCAAGATAGAAGGGAACGTGGTAGTAGAATAGCAAGCCATATAAGTAAAGAAACAGACTTGGAAAAACTTGAAGATAAGAAGTAGCAGAAGGTAATACAAAGTAGTTAGGAGAGATGCTTAGCTAGGAATGAAACAAAGTAAGAGGTTTACACATGTTCTGTGATGTGAGGATCAGAGGTATGAGATATTCTGGATTGCAAAAGAAAATCCAGAAGTCATTGGCGAGAAGTGTATATGAAATGATAGTGGTACATATGCTCTTAACTTCAATGAAAAGAAGGAGGCATGGAACTGCTATTATTTATAGCTGTTAAACGTGGAGAATGAATGGGTGAGAGAAAGCCTAGTCCAGGTAAACCCAATGGAGAAACAGTACAATTGACAAAATGATTAAAGGTATGAATGCAGGGAAGGTAACTATTCCATTAAAGAGAATTGCTGAAATGATTAAAAGGTTTGTCAGAGTAAGGCATGTATTAGTCATATCCACAGTCTATTAAGTCATACAGGAAAGTGTCATACTCAATGACTGGTAAAACAGTATCACAGATGACTACTATAAAAGTAAAGGAGAATCGTTAGACAGAAGGGCATAAAATTGAAGGACCAGGTTATGAAAGTTAACGAAAGAGTTTTAGCACAGCTAATCAAGACATGAATTAACCTGGATGAGATGCAATTTGGTTTTGTACCTCAAATAGATACTGTTGATACGCTTCTCTTAGTGAGACAACAGCAAAAGATTTTGGCTGTTTGATGCTGTATCTAACATTCGTTGACCAGGAGAGGAATTTGACATGGTTCCACACTGCATAATTTGTGGGTCTTAATGAAAACAATATGTAGATGAATGGCTTGTGAGAGCTGTGCAGACCATGTACAAAGATGCATTCAGCAAGGTGATGGCATACAGTGATGAATTTAGTATTCCAGTAAGGGTCCATTAAAACTTAGTCTGTAGCCTCTTCTATTTATTATGGTCCTTTGGGCCATATCAGAAGAGTTAAATACAGACAGTCTGGGAACTCCTATATGCTAATGATCTAGTTCATATAACTTAATCTACCATAGATTTACAGATTTTTCAGACATAGAGGCAAAACCTGGAATTGAAAGGCCTGAAAGTAAACTTAGCAAAGACTAAAATTATATCAAGTAGAATGGGACCTTGCTACCATATGCCAAAAAAAAAAAAAAAAAAAAGTGGAAACTTCATACAATGTAACCAATGTATAAACTACAGGTAGAGGAATCACAAGAATGCTAACAGAGAAAGTAGAGGTTACATATGGAAGATGCACAGCAGCAGCAAACTTTTAAGAGCACATGTAAAATACACTCCCTCATAAACCTGGATCATTCTCTAGAGGTGGCTGATGATAGCTTTTGTTATCCAGGTGTTCTAATTATTAATGGAGGTGGATGCTCTGAAAGCAGACTAACCAAAGTAAGAATTGGATGGAAATGTTCAGAGATCTACAATATTTGCTGTTAATGAAGAGCCTCTCTCTCTCTCTTTCAGAGTGAAAGGAAAATTGCATGATGCTTGTGTATAAAATCTGTTGCTGAATGGTAATGAAATGTGGGCTTTGGAAGCAGAGGATTTGCGAAGACTTGAAAGAAATGAAGCAAGCAAGCTACGCTGGACGTGTAATGTTGGTACACATGAATGATATACCACAAATGAACCGAGAGAAATGATGCAATGTATGAGAGAAAATTACAAGGGTACACACATGCGATGCACATGGAGGATGATGACAACTGTATAAGTAATTGCAGGACACCCAAAATGGATAGAACCTATGGAAGAGAAAAATCTAGGAAAACAAGGATTAAGAGTGAAGACTGACCTCAAGATGCCAAACCTTACAAAGGAGTTATATCAAAGGATTACAATAATGGGCATCCTGCAGTACAGGAGGAGACCTGCCAACCTACACAAGCATGGTACAATAAATGTTAAAATGATAGTAGTGATGGTGGCTGGGTGATATATATATCTACATTTGGGTTAATTGCTCAATATCTTTCAGTTAACATTATTTACATTTGACAGATATTTGTCCTCATCTTGTTTGTTGTTAACACGTTTCAGCTGATATACCCTCCAGCCTTCTTCAGGTGTCTTGCGGAAATTTCAAACCTGGGTTCTTATTCATAAGGTATTTTTCGATGTTATTATTATTATTATTATTATTATTATTATTAGTTTTCAGGTCACTGCTTGTAATCAAACTCGGAATCTTGGGGTTAGTAGCCCGCGCTCTTAACCACTATGCCATATGCCTGTGGGCGTAATGGTTAAAAGCACAGGCTACTAACCCCAAGATTCCGAGTTTGATTCCAAGCAGTGACCTGAACACTAATAATAATAATAATAACTACAACATTGAAAAATACCTTTGGAATGAGAACCCAGGTATGAAATTTCCGCAAGACACCTGAAGAAGGCTGGAGAGTATATCAGCTGAAACGTGTTAACAACAAACAAGATGAGGACAAATATTCGTCAAATGTAAATAATGTACAGAGTTCCTCATCTCTTAAATATAGAACTGTATCTCTCAGTTAAGCCTCCATCTTCTGGCCCCTACTTACAGTTGAGCCATTTGCCCAGTATATCTCTCTTAAGCCTCTCTCTACTTTTCATTACCCTCTCATTCTCTACCACTACTCTCCCATTATCACTTTTTCTCTCCCATCATGCTCTGATACCCTCTCATCTCTCTATTGCTAATCTCTGTGACTCACTCTCCCTCCTCCTCCACTTTCCTATCCACTCTATCTTCCATTTTTTTCTCTCATCATTCTCTCTAATACCATCTTCTTTCACTTTTGCTAATCTCTCTGTCATTGCATTATTTCTCCCTTCATGCGTTTTGATGCCCTCCCATCTCCCCCTCACTAATTTCTCCACGACATCCTCCCTCTATGCCTCCTCCTCTCTCTTATCCACTATATCATTATTTTGTTTCTTCCATCATGCTCTCTGCACCATCTAATTTCTCTAAGATTGTTTCATTTCTCCTATCATGCTCTCTGATATTTGTTTGTCCCTTTAATCATCTCACTGTCAGCTGCCCTCTCATCCTTTTCCCATTCAATCATTATCCTATCCACTGTACCATCATTGTTTCTTATATATATCCTACCCTCCAACCAGCATTGTATCTCTTCCACTATTCTCTCCCCATTCTTTCTCTTATCTGCCTGCTTGATTATGTTATCTTAAATGAACAGAGCCATTGTAGACTAGTGACAACTCTTTAGACTTATGCATTGCATGGTAACCTCTCAAGTGTTGGTGCCACAGTAAAAATGCACCCATTTCACTCTGTAAAGTAATTAGTGAACTAATGGAGGGAATGTACAGTAGAGTGGTCCCTTTTGTCTGTTTGAAAACATAACTGCCTCTCTAGTGCTTGTATCATGATAAAATGCAACGTATACTCTGTGTAAATTGGTCAGTGTTTAAAAAAAGGAAGATTCAGTTGTTTGATAAGCTGAACTACCCGTTCCTGAACTAAAGTGTAAGTGGCTGAGTGTTAAATTAGACGTGTGTTCCTAACTTCCTAACATAATTCTCAGGCAGAATCAATTAAGACGGTATCTTTTGAATTACAATCATGCCCACAATCATTCACAAAGTGTGGGTCAATCCAAGTCTATAGAAAACCACATTTGCTCAAGATGGCACATAATGGGATCAAACTTGGAAACTTGTGGTTGCAAAGTGAACTTCTTACCCATCCAGTCATACTGCATACACATACATGTGGAAGCATATACACATGTGCAAACATGCACACATACATACACATGCAAGCATGCACACACACACACACAAACATGTCATAAATTATGGTGTACTTGTTGATTTGACATACAAATTGATCTTCAGATTTATAGCTCAAAATTCTGTTAGACCTATATCTACTATATATTACTGGTAAACATGGTGGTACACCTAAAATATAACTAAGTAAACTGTACTCTTTGATGACTATCCTAGGGTTGTTGTATCTATTTCTTTTATTTTCATCATCATCATCATCGTCGTTTAACGTCCGTTCTCCATGCTAGCATGGGTTGGACGGTTCGACCGGGGTTCTGGGAAGCCAGAAGGCTGCACCAGGCTCCAGTCTAATTTGGCAATGTTTCTACAGCTGGATGCCCTTCCTAACGCCAACCACTCCGTGAGTGTAGTGGGTGCTTTTTACGTGCCACCTGCACAGGTGCCAGGCGGGGCTGGCAACGGCCACGGTCAGATTGGTGTATTTTATGTGCCACCGGCACGGAAGCCAGTCGAGGCGGTGCTGGCATCGGCCACGAGTCGGATAGTGCTTTTTACGTACCACCAGACCAGGGATCCTGGCTGGTTCAATTCGATTTCGATTTCGCTTGCCCCAACATGTCTTCACAAGCAAAGGGGGTTGGCAAGGGTGCCTGTCGTACGGTCGCATTGGAGTATTTTACGTGCCACGGCCACGAGTCGGATAGTGCTTTACGTACCACCAGACCAGGGATACTGGCTGGTTCAATTCGATTTCGATTTCGCTTGCCCCACATGTCTTCACAAGCAAAGGGGGTTGGCAAGGTGCCTGTCGTACGGTCGCATTGGAGTATTTTACGTGCACGGCCACGAGTCGGATAGTGCTTTACGTACCACCAGACCAGGGATACTGGCTGGTTCAATTCGATTTCGATTTCGCTTGCCCCAACATGTCTTCACAAGCAAAGGGGGTTGGCAAGGGTGCCTGTCGTACGGTCGCATTGGAGTATTTTACGTGCCACGGCCACGAGTCGGATAGTGCTTTACGTACCACCAGACCAGGGATCCTGGCTGGTTCAATTCGATTTCGATTTCGCTTGCCCCAACATGTCTTCACAAGCAAAGGGGGTTGGCATGGGTGCCTTATTTTATTTTATTTTATTTAGTTTCAGCTCACAAGCAGTGGCCATGCTGGGGCACCGCCATATAAGTATGTATCTTAAAATACATACATATTATTATATAGAAAAACATGATTGTCCACCTTCTACAAAATATGTAAGTAAACAGTACTTATTGCTAACCTCAGCCTTTCGCATCAGTTATATAAATAAACAACCATTGGTGCCACCTACCCCATACAATCAACTGCAAAACTGTTTGTTCATCACAGTTGTAGAAGTCAGAGCAGGACTGGAACAAAAGTGAAACTACCTTGAAGTAGATGTCAGAGACAGAATGTGCTTCAAGAAGTGGCTTGAATTTGAAAATACTGAGAATAGTGGATCAACAAAATGGTTATACAGCTATACAACCAGCATACTCATTCAGACATCTATGTGGGCAAATACACATTCAAGTGAAGGCAAGGGTTTCAAAGCAAAAGTAAACTGGTGTTTCCACTTTATGAAATGAAAAATTGCACAGAAATTCTGGCAGACATAAAAAAAAAAACACTCCAAAAAATGTAATTTCCATAAATATATCTTTAGAATGGCAATGCAATATGACCAACCATTAAGTGACTAAGTATCAAATTGGTAATACAGATGAATGAGATTTGGTAGATGGAGACTTATAGAAACCTGTTGTGTATGTGCATGTATTTGAATTCATGTGTTTTCAGATTGACATTAGGCAATGGTGATATCTTAATACTTTCAATAAGTCTCGTGTAACCCATGCTAACAAGGAAAAAGCAGATTTAAATATTATTTTAATGATGATATTATGATAATGAATATTACAAAACATTTCATAGGCCCTAATACACACACAATTCCAGGATCCACATTTATGGCACAAACATTTTAATAAAAACACAGTAAATGTCAGCTATAGCTGTACTACAGTTAATCTTAAAGGAAGACATATAAATAAACATGCACACACACATAAGAACACTTGTAACAGCATATGCTGTTAGATATGCAGGAGTAGACAAAGATGCCAAAAGATGGACAAACAGGTAAATAAATAGATATATGAATGGATTGTTATAAACAGAAATAAACATAACTATGCGTGAGATATGAAAAAATGATTATGATAAAAAGATACAGACAACCAGATGTTTGGATAAACAGACACATATATTGTGAGAAATATATAAACAGATGCACTGAATTATTGTCTGAATTACAGGAAATGGACAGTTCAAAATTTACATTAAAAAATAAATATCAGTATGCATGTGTACATACAGCTATTCTTTTCCCTTGCTATCAAAACATATATACACAATCATTTTGTTCTCCTATATATGAGTGTGCGTGTGGTGTGTGTGTGTATATATATATATACACACACACACACACATATTATATATGTATGTATGTATATATTTGTAATGTTTAATTATTTAATTATATAATTTTCCCCTGAATGCCTATTCAATATTTTTGCTACCAATACCATGTCTAAAATATTTGTAAAACTCTGAGTACTAACAGAGATTGGTAACATTGTTACTGCCATAAAGAATTACACTATTTCCATATTCAGTACTTTTGAAACTAGTTTTTAAATTCAAAAGGCACACACACACAAACATGTAGCTGTGTATTTATGTAAGTATACATGTGAATACAGAGAGAGAGAGAGAGAGAGAGAGAGAGGGAGGGAGAGTAGGGAATATGGATTATCTTGCACACAAGGAATATGAAAACTAAGTGTGGAGGTATGAAGTAAAGGAATTCCTTGTGTCTTTGCAGTCGAAGAACACAATCAATATCAGAAATGGCTGCTACCACACAAAGCAAAGCTAATTCTCTTTAGCCAACTGTGTTGAAAGGCAGGAGAAAAACTGAGAGAGAGAGAGAGTGAAAGAGAGTGAGCTTATGATGAAGATGTGGTGGTGGGGTGTGTATATATATATATATATATATATATATATATATATATATATATATACACATACATACATACACACACACTAAAAACAAATGTGCCTGGAGTGTACAATACACATGCACATGATATATATATACAATGCATAATACATATAGATATAATACATTAATATAATGATATATATGTATGTGTGTGTGTGTATATTATATTATGTTATGTATATATATAAAATAGATTTTTTATATATGTATAAATTATATATACACAACACACATATATACATATGTATGGATGCATACATAAATATGTCTATACATACATATATACATATGTATATATATATATGTATGCATAAATGTGTAAAATATATATTTACAAATGCATGTATATGTGTATATATATATATATATATATACACACACACATACATATGTATATTTTTATACATATACATATAAAGATATATTATACACATACATACGTGCACATATACACAGACACAAGCAGTGCCATTAATTTCCAATACTTTGTGAAAACATGTCTGCCCATAGAAAATATCCTGTTACTTGGATATAGGTGAATGTTGGCAACAGGAAGGGCATCCTACTGTAGAAAATTAGTTTCAATAAACTCTGTCAGATTCATGCAACCAAAAGTTACATATATATAAATCTATTTATATATATGTATATGTATATATATATATATATATATAAATATATATAAATCTATAAATATATATTTATATATATATATAAATCTATAAATCTATATTTATATAAGTATATTTATATATATATAAATCTATAATATATATTTATATAAATATATATATACCTAAAAATCTATATAAATCTATAAATATATATAAATAAAAATCTATATAAATCTCTCTCTCTCTATATATATATATAATATATAAATCTATAAATATATATATATATATATATATATATATATAAATCTATAGATATATAAATAAATAAATAAATAAATATATACTTATATATAAATATACATATATATAATATGCATATATATATAAACATAAATATGTATATATATATATATATATATATATATATATATATACACACACACATACATTACATATATACATACATGTGTGTGTGTATATTATATATATATATCAAAATAAAAATATACATACCATATTTTAACATGAATAAGGAACCCACTAATTTTCGGGGCTTAAAATTTGAGAAAAAGATTTAGTAAGGTATCATATCCATGTATAAGAAATTCCCATATCTTTAAAACCTAATTTTTGATTAAAAAGAAAACAGTTACTTATACACGTTAAAATATGGTATATATATATATATATATTCACATATGTTATTTGATCTTCATCATAATAACTTTGATGCCTACTTTTCCAAGCTTGCAGGGACTGGACAAAATTCTTTGAAGCAGATTTTTCCTGTTGTCAACCATCACCCGTCCCCAAACAAAGTAATATCTCACATAGTCCTTCAAAATTTGACACTTGAATATGTAAATACACACACACATACACACATTAATGTGTATCTTCTGTGTCTTCACTCTAGGGAGTCGGAAATCATTTGTTTTAGTTTCTCCAAGTAGCCCTCATTGGTTGTACAGTGGCAATTTTCTTGGTGGAACAGCTCTGGATTGCCTTGAACCCTGCTGTTAGTTTCAGGTTATGTGACAATCATTACTGGGAGTAAGTAGTCCAGGCAACTGAGAACAAATGCTCTCTACAGAACCAACAAGGTTTCTTTTTCTTTTTTGCATTATTTCAGAATTTAGCCACCCAGTTGCTTGCACATTGTTGCCATCTTCGTAGAATGCATACAGAATGATGCTTTATTAACTCATATGTATCCTTGGATCACACACGAATTGTGACAACAGGATTGCAATAACCCCTAGTTCAGTGCACTGTGGTTGTGATTTGTTTGTGGGCTTACATGTAGCAGAGCACTTGAAATTTTCCAGCATTGAACTGCATGCTGTTTTCTTCAGTCTTCAGGTTGGCTGTAATTTTGTGTTATCACCAGAGCTCTTAGGAACTACATGGAAAGCACTGAAGACTGCCACTGAAGCCACTTTTGGGGTGGGTGAGGGGGCATATATATTTACTTGTACAGTATGGAAGTATAATATGATTTTGAAGGATTTGACGCAAGGGATTTTCATTTCAGAGGGCAGGTGAAACATGTCACAGACCATGATGTCAGAACCTGTTTGAAAGACACAGAAGATGACTCTGGATTCCAAGTGTTAAGAGAACTCATTGGTGACAGTGTGAGAATGATGATGATGATGATGAACCCAAAAATCAAAACTATCTGTTATACGAGAATTCTTTAATAATGTCATTTTGTACATTGAATTGTCAAGAGGAATAAATGTTTCAGTAAAATTTTGTTTTCTTTCTACAATAGGCACAAGGCCTTGGGGTAGGATGCAAGTTGATTATATCAATCCCTAGTGTTCAACTGGTCTTTATTTTAGCAACCCCAAAAGGATGAAAGGCAAAGTTGGCCTTCGTAGTACTTGAACTCAGAACATAAAAGTCAAAACAGACACTGCAAAGCTTTTTGTTCAGGGTACTAACAATTCTGCCAGTTTACCAATTTAATGTTTCAGAAATACTGATTTCAAATTTTGGGACAGGGCCAGCAATTTCAGGGAAGCGGGCAAGTCGATTACATTGATACCCCCTCCCCAGTGCTCAGCTGGTACTTATTTCATCGGCCCCCAAGAGGATGAAAGGCAAAGCTGAGCTTGGCAGAATTTGAACCCAGAATATAAAGATGGATGAAATGCCGCTAAGCATTTTGTCTGTCATGCTAATGATTCTGCCAGCTTGCTGCCTTCAACATCTTAGACCCTTAAAGGGACGCACTACCCAATGAGCAGCATTAGCAAATAAAGAAGTGAAAAATGATGCTTCAAGCCAATTCATTTCAACCCTGTTGCAGCTGTTAAGCCTGCTGATGATATTGATGAGCCAGCCACCTGCTGGTGACTCACTCCCTCCTCAATTATCTCAGACTTGTATGAGTGGGAGTTAAGGGCCAGTGAAGCATCATATTTCTACTGACACACAATGACAAGTTGTCACCCCTACATCTACCCCCAACGCCACTACATCAAGCTAATCTGTCTCCTACCACAGTAAATGAAAAGAATTAACGTTTTAATTTTTACATACTATAATGTTAGCATTCAGATGTTGCTCTGCAGTAAGAAGTTTGCTTCCCAACCACATGGTTCCAGGTTCAGTCCCACTGTTAGGCACCTTGGGGTGTGTCTTTTATTATAGCCCTGGGACTTGTGAGTGAATTTGGTAGATGGGAGCAGAAAGGATCACATTACACGCATGCACGCACACACACACACACATGTATACGTGAGTATCTGCGTGCACTTGTGTCTCCTTGTTTTGGCATAGCATGATAGTTGTAAACGAGTATCACTGTCACACAAGCAATGTCATTCATTCATTTCCAATACTCTGCAAGAACATGAGTGGGGCCATTATTACCTTACTTGGAAACAAGTGGTGGTTGGCAACAGGAAGGGTATCTGGTTGTAGAAAATCTGCCATCCAACCCATTCAAGCATGGAAAAATGTACATTAAAACGATGATGATGATGATGATTTTATACAATTTTTCGAAGTATCTCAAATGTGAATATCGCTATAATAGCTCATAATATATTGTTCTCAATCATTTTTTACCCATGGACCCACTTTGATTCTTATTTTACTTGGGTGGACCCTCATAGCCATTTAATGTTTAAAAAATCTTATATTATTTTAATAATTATTATTAGGGATATAAGATAATTGCTAAAATATTTTGTGCATTGAAGAAGTATAACCAATTTACTATTGCACATTATCTGTAACATTAAAATCTTATATAGATCCCCAAGGGTCATATAGACCATGATTAAGAACTACTTGGTTAAGAAGTCCCTTGAAAAGAAAAAAGCAATCAGCTGCCTGTGGAATGCAAACCATGCATATGTCTCAGATGGTTGTGATATTTCACCAAAGCAACTTTCTGACTTATAACCATCCAAATTAAATGATTTAAACCTTACAGGTGAGAAAGGAAGTTATTTACATTTAAGGATAATAAAGAAGCATTGAAAAATTTGAAAATGCGTCACTTTTACAAGGAATCCCATATGAGAATATTGCTGTAAATAATAGCGCATTAATATAATCCAAGTGTGATTTGAGATAAATTTGGCTATTATTTCTAGCAGGCTGAACTACTGATATCTCATGACCTAGTGTAGTTTTTTATGTGGTCCTGCCATTCCATAAGAAAAAATCACAAGAATTGCACCGCCTCAGAAGATTACTTTTACTTACTTTTTTACTTGTTTCAGTCATTTGACTGTGGCTATGCTGGAGCACCGTGTTTAGTTGAGCAAATCGACCCAGCACTTATTGTTTGGAAGCCTAGTACTTATTCTATCAGTCTCTTTTGCTGAACCGCCAAGTTACGGGGATGTAAACACACCACCATCGGTTGTCAAGCGATGTTGGGGGGACAAACAGACACACACACACATATATACGACGGGCTTCTTTCAGTTTCCATCTACCAAATCCACTCACAAGGCTTTGGTTGGCCCGAGGCTATAGTAGAAGACACTTGCCCAAGGTCCCACGCAATGGGACTGAACCCGGAACCATGTGGTTGGTAAGCAAGCTACTTACCACACAGCCACTCCTGCACCGTATTGAAAAAAAAAAAAGTGCAGGCATGGCTGTGTAAGAAGTTTGCTTCCCAACCATATAGTTCTATGTTCAGTTGCACTGTGTGGCACCTTGGGGCAAGGGTCTTCTACTGTAGTCTCAGGCCTTGTAAGATTTGGTAGATGGAAACTGAAAGAAGCCCATTGTGTAAATGTGTATGTGTATGCCTCCCACCACTGCTTGACAACTGGTATTGGTGTATTTACACCCCCATAACTTAGTGGTTCACCAAAAGAGACCAATAGTATAAGTACCAAGTTGAAAAAAAAAAAGAACTGGGGTTGATTCTTTTGACTAGAACTCTTCAAAGCAGTGCCTCAACATGGCTGCAGTCTAATGACTGAGACAAGTAAATGGTAAAAGATATATACAAAGTTCTTTGAGATTGAAACAAAGTTCTTTTCCTTGGTGAGGTACCCATATAAGATACCTCACCAGGCGAGGGATAACTACAAGTACCCATATATTGCTAGTATTTTTTTTATTCAGCCTTTCTTTCACATGCCTTTCTGCTATAGCCATGAAATGTTCTCTGTTATCCCCTGCAATTCATCTATCACTGGTCCTTTATCTTTTCTAGGTTTAATGCAAGTCAAGTGGGACGTTATGGTTTTTAGGCTACAAAACTCGCAGCATTCACTTGAGTTAATGTACACCTCTATTCACTTACACCATTCAGTCTCTAAGTCTTTAATATTTTAGGGTCTTCTCAAGGCAGCAAAGAAGCTAGCAGAATCATTATCATGCCAAACAAAATGCTTAGAAGCATTTGCTTTATCCTTAAGTTCTGAGTTCAAATTACTCCAAGGTTGACTTTGCCTTTCATACTTTCGGGGTCAATAAAATGATTACCAGTTGAACAACGGAGTTGATGTAATTGACTTAGCCCCACCCCCGAAATTGCTGGCCATGTGCCAAAATTTGAAGCCAATATTTTAGGATCTTCTTTCAAGTGTCCTCTCTATATTGCCTTTTCAAGGCACTGTCAACTCAACAATAAGGATTTACATATAAATATATACGATGGGCTTCTTTCAGTTTCCATCTATCAAATCCACTCACAAGGCTTTGGTTTGGCTGGGGCTATAGTAGAAGACACTTGCCCAAGGTGCCATGCAGTGGGACTGAACCTAGAACCATGTGGTTTGGAAGTAAGCTTGCATACTTACATATATGTATACATACATACACACAGACATGCTTGCACCTATCTCATTATTATTATTATTATAATTATTATTCATGTACAAGTGTGTGTGTGTTCATTATTTTATCTATTTTAAACAATTTTAGAAAAACCGAAGCATGTCTTTGACAATTCTGGAATGTATCGAACTTATTTTGTGCATGACTTTTGGCCCAATCTGTATCTATTTATCTATCTATCGAGAGAGAGAGAGAGTGAGAGAGAGAGAGAAAGAGAGAGGATAGATACATGGATAAGTAAACAAATATTTCATTCTTTGACAATAGCATTGAAAAATAAACCTCATAAAAAAAAAAAGGAACGACCTGATATAAAAGGCAAGATAAGAGGGAAAATATATATTAGGATGAAATTGAAACCCAAACCCAGTAGGTAATCACAATAGCAACATGGTTCCTGTAACACATGCAGATGGAGGAATGGCTGATGTTTGAATTAATAACAGGAATGAAATCGTTATTTTTTGATGTAAGGGAGATTATCTATTAGGAACGATTACAAATGGAAGTTAGCAACAAAAATGTTTAGCAACTAACTCATCTTTTATTGCTCTATTAAGCAACCTGGAAAAAGCCAGGCTGTAGCACCCCTATGATTAGTGTGTGTGTATATATATATATATATATATATATATATATAAGGGAGAAGGAATAGGCAACCATGATATAATTATGTTTTGTTTAAGGAGACGGGAGGCGAATTATCAGTTTAGCAACTAGGATAAAATTACCTTTAATATAAAGAAGGATTGAAGAGATGGAGTTGGGGGAAAGTAGTTAGCAACATAGCATAAAATGCTAATTATAAGGAGAGGAAATTATGTGCATGCATACACACACACACAACATACATGTGTATTTATATACATATCAAAGAATTTGGAAGCAAAGAGAATTTGTTAATCGTTGGCCTCTCATCAATATATTTAGGAGGGGATTTATTCTTTATTCTTTGTCTTTTATTGATTAAAGATAGAAAAAGTAAAAACCAAAAAAAAAAAAAAAAAAAGGAATTATTTTGCAGTCATTAGTAGCAATTATAAAATGCATTTTCTTAGAGGAAATGAAATTATAATTTCAAATTGAAATTCAGCTTTCTAGAAACAGTACAAAATTGAATGAGCACCGCTCTCAAAAGTAGAATTATTATCATTATTATTATTATCATCATCAGGAGAATGAGAAGTAAGAGGAAGAGGTTGGTAGGTGGGAGAACCAGTATAGTGGTGGATAAAATGCCTTGAGGTTATTAACTTACGTCCCTTTATATTCTAAGTTCAAATTCTGCAAACATCAGCCCTGCCTTTCCTTCATTCTTTGGTGATCATTGTTACTATAGCAACAACCAAGCACTGGGGGTGGGGAGGGGGGTTGGTTTCAATCCAATTCTGTGTGTGTGTCCTGAAAATTTGCTGAATTGTGCACATGTTAGGCATCATTATAAGAATTACAAGGTAAAGCACCAGATTCCGCGCACTATTCCTGTTATGGTTAAGTATGCAACTTCTTTATGTTATAAGTTCAAATCTTACACAGGAATCCACTTCCATTTCATCTGGTCTAGGGAATGGGAAGGGTTATGAAGTAACTCAATTATATAAAAATATTATTATTATTAAGACAGTGAGCTGGCAGAATCGTTACTATGTTGGACAAAATGCTTAGCATTAGTCTTAGTTTAAATTCTGCCAAGCTCGACTTTGCCTTTTACCCTTTCGGGATAAATAAATTAAGTACCAGTCAAGTACTGGGGTCAATGTTATTGGACTATTCCTCTCCCCACAAATTCCAGTTCTTGTGCCTATAGTAGAAAGCTGGCCCTGTGCCGTCAAAAATGACAGCTAATTGTAGTATTTTATATATAAATAACATATATAATAATCAGATACAAACATTCACATACTTGTCATACATGCACACGTATACTCACAGAAATGAAATGCTGTTTAATTTTTCTTTCCAGCATTGAATGTTCACCATCCCACTTCCATTGCACACACACATGAACATTCACATACCTCCCTTTTACACACACACAGAAATGAAACGCTGTTTGATTTTTTTCACCATAGAATTTCCATCATCCCACTACCAAGTTTGCCATCACCCCTTCCTTCCTTATTCATCTACCATCCCTCCTTCCTTCTCATTTATATGTTGTGACGGAGAAAAACAAGAGTATTATTATAGTAGATTATTCGAGGTAGCATATACTGAAAGGTGAAATGGCAGACTCGTTAACATATTTCTTCCAGCTCTTTACGTTTGGAATTCGAATGCAGCTGAAATTGACTTCACCTTTTATCCTTTTGGGGCTGATAAAATAAAAGTAGAAGTCAACGACTGAGGTCAATGCAATTGACTTAACTCCCTTCCCAGTAATCTTAGGACCTGTGCTTACATTGCTGCCACCACCACCGCCATCATCATCATCTGAAGGGTAATGAAATATCAGAAATAGAACAGCAACAGACTAAATTCCCAACAGTATTTAACTTCTATCTTTGGCAGTTCAAACCCTGCACTTAAAGCTCACTTAAGCTTTTCGGCTTGAATTTTTACCATGTCTAAAAGTTTGAAAACATAAAGATTAGTGATCACCATTATCCTTCTTAGCACTGTGTGTGTGTGTGGAGAGTAATTTTAGATTTACTTGAGGCCATTCCTAGCAATAATATCTATTTATCCCCAGCAGACCTCCATTTAATTGCAGTTGGGTGTCTGTAACTGTAAAAGATAAAGTAAAAGTGGGGGGAAAAAAAAAAAAAAAAAAGAACCCTGAAAAAAATCAGGGCTCATTTTCTTCTTTGTGACTACTAACAGTATGAAGATATGTGAGAGAAGTCCGTTGTTTCAAAGAACTAGGTTGGTTTTTCTTTTTAATAGATTATTCATGTTATTGTTACTAATACTACTATTATTATTATTAGTAGCAGTAGCAGCAGTATCATTATCACCATTAATGAAAATGAAATAAAAAGAAAGCAAAAAAAAAACCCCAAAAAACAAAACAATTGCTGGTCTAATTTCCCAACACACACACACACACACACACACAATACATTCCAAATCTAATGATAATTGGTTTAGCATATTTAGAAAGCAGTATAGATTTGAAACAAAGGCAGAGAAAAAGGAAAGGTACAATGGGAGAGAGAGAGAGAGAAGAATAGACGCAAATAAACAGGCTGGAAAGCAGTGAAACAAACCTACAAAAGACAAATGATAAATTAATGCCTACTAAGAAACTGTGTCTTGGACAAATGAACTGTGTATTTTTTTTTTTGTGTTTTTGTTTTTTAGTTATCATTTATTTTTGGTGGGAAAGACAAAGGTGAGTGTCAAATCACCTCATAGTTATGGATTTAGAAACAAGTCCCCTTTTACAAAAGCTGAGACTATTCTCTGCCATTCACTTACTGAAATATATTACATACTAATGAAATAAATAGTCACTATG
Source organism: Octopus sinensis (assembly GCF_006345805.1). Lineage (NCBI taxonomy): Eukaryota > Metazoa > Mollusca > Cephalopoda > Octopoda > Octopodidae > Octopus > Octopus sinensis. Next base: position 34,132,619 of record NC_043010.1, read on the forward strand.
ATGAGGATGATGATGATGATAAAAAATAAGAAGAATAATAATCCTTTTTACTATAGGCACAAGGGGCCTGAAATTGATCCTAATACTCAACTGGTCCTTATTTCATTGATCCCAAAATGACGAAATGGCTTTTGAACATAGAACATGAAGAAAGTGAAAATGCTACAAAGCATTTTGTCCAATATGCAATAATAATATTAATAATAATAATAATAATAATTATGATGATGATGATCCTTTCTGCTATAGGCAGAAGGCTTGAAAATTTAGCAGGAGGGGGTTGGTCCAATATTTATTTCACTGGTACTTAATTTATCAACCTCGAAAGGACGAAAAGTAAAGTTAACTTCAGTGGAATTTGGACTCAGAATGTAAAGACTGAGAAAACGTGGCTAAGTATTTTGTCTGTCATGCAATAATAATAATAGTACATCGCCTGGCCCCGTGCCGGTGACACGTAAAAGCACCATCCGTTCGTGGCCGTTCGCCAGCTCTGTCTGGCACCTGTGCAGGTGGCACGTAAAAAAACACCCACTACACTCGCGGAGTGGTTGGCGTTAGGAAGGGCATCCAGCCGTAGAAACACTGCCAAATCTGACTGGGCCTGACGAAGCCTTCCAGCTTCACAGACCCCAGTTGACCCGTCCAACCCATGCTAGCATGGAAAGTGGACACTAAATGATGATGATGATGATCCTTTCTGCTATAAGCACAAGGCCTGAAATTTTGGTGGAGGGGGCCAGTCAATTAGACCAGCATCAGTACGAAACTGGTACTTAATTTATTGACCCCGAAAGGATGAAAGTAAAGTCAACCTTGGTGGAATTTGAATTCAGAACGTAGTGACAGGTGAAATACAGCTAAGCATTTAGTCCATCATGCTAACAATTCTTCCAGCTTGCCACCTAATAATAATAATGAATGCCCTGATGCAGTACCTGGCAGTGGCTCTCATGGCTCCTTATCTTAACTGAGTGGAGGTGTTATCATGTACATGTCTTGTCTTGATATGAAAGACAGGCTACAGCAAATATTCTGCTCAATACCACAGATTTGCTTGTCAGTTGTTTGACCATAACCAGTTGAGCATCTCCCTTAGTGGCTAATGATATGTGAATTTCTGATCACAAGCAGAAGTAGTGGGAGAGCACCATAGCCATGTATTGAGAGGAATTCTTTGGGGTTTGGATAATTCACCTCTGGAAACATGGGTGTTTCATTCAACATCTTCAAACAACCCTTATTCAGGGACCTTTTGAGCGGGATGAGCTACTCAACCTGAAGAAAATTCTAACTGGGTCCCACCTGCAAGGTTATGCGCTGTTTAGCTTGGAACGAGATCACCATGTTGCACACATATGGTCGTGATGCATGTGCCTAGTGTACCCTTATCAGACGGGTAGTCATGATGGGTATACTGGGCTTCGTATATTTTACCCCAGTGTCACTTTGCTGCTAAGTATTTTAGTATGCAATAATAATAATAATAATAATAATAATAATAATAATAATAACACTTTCTTCCCATTTGGCATGGTTTCTATGGTTGGATGCCCTTATTAGCACCAACCATTGCAGAGAGTACACTGGGTGATTTTTATGTGGTAGGGACACAAGTGAGGTCACCAAGTAACTTGCAACACAAGACACCTCAACTGAGGGGTGTGTAGTATAATATGTGAGTATGTTTTAGCCCAAAGGCTGTGGCCATGCTGGGGCACTGCCAGTATTACCACATTTTGAATGGCCGTTCTCTTGTGATTGGCTTGTGTGAAGGAGGCAGCTTGATAATGCTAGCCTCTTTCGAATTTCTTGTCGTGAAGTATGTTAAGGCATTAATGCCCTTGCTGTCGCACCTGTTTTTTCAAGCAAGGGATCCACTTATTCCAATAGTTTTGAAGGTATGAAGCAAGTGGACGATTTGTTGATAGGAGAAGTGACAATAAACATCACCGCTCATAGCCCACGACTTTCGTAGAAGTGCGCACAAATGTAAACAAGCACAAAGACACAGGCACACTTCCATGAACCAAACCCACTTATAAGGTTTTGCTCAGTCTGGGGCTACAGTACAAGACACTTGTTCAAGGCATCATGCTGTGGGACAGAATCCAAAAGCATGTACATGGCTAGGAAGAGAACTTCTTAACCATTGAGAAACGATAGGTTAATAGACATGGTTGTGTGGTTCAAATATTTGCTGCACAACCGACAAGTATTTTCTGAGATAGCATCAGGTTGACCATTATTTGTGTGTATGTGTTTGTATATATATATACACACACACATATCACCGATAAGAGTATGTCAAAGCAACACAAGCCAATAAACGTAGGTTACTTCCCCTTACGTTAACGTTGACTGGGCTTTTCATCTCGCGAGTTGGGATTAAGTGTAGACTGTAGGTTTTTCAGTTTCGATCAATCAATTTGACCTCCGATCATCATCAGGTGTCTTGTTCCTTATGATGAGTTCATATTGTCGTACTTTATTCCTAAACCAAGATTAACAACGTTGTTATTCAGTATGCCAATGACACGTGCATCATTTGTATATAAACGAAGATTCCTAGGTTGAATCTAGCCAGGTATTTATATAACGCATCAAAGAATGATGTTTGGTGAATTAACCATCGATTAATTAATTCATCGCCAATATCCATATAAGAATGTCATCAGGTTATTTAATGGTGTTTAAACACGCTATTAAACTGACGTTAAGAAATATAAACGTAGAGTATATATATTTCTTTATTGCCCTCAAGGGGCTAAACATAGAGGGGACAAAGGGATTAAGTCGATTACATCGACCCCAGTGTGAAACTGGTACTTTATTTATCGACCTCGAAAAGATGAAAGGCAAAGTCAACCTCGGCGGAATTTGAACTCAGAACGTGGTGTGACTTGATATGAAGCTTACTTCCCAACCACACGGTTAAGCACCGGACTTGTATTGGGGTCGACTAAAAATTCTTCAAGGCGGTGCCCCATTATGGCCGCAGCCTAAACGACTGAAACACGTAACAGTAAAAATATAGGTTCTTTATTATTTACTTGTTTCAGTCAGTGGAGTGCGGCCATGCTGGAGCACGGCTTCGAAAGGTTTAGTTAAACAAATCGACCCCAATAATTCTGATTTGTTGCTTTTAAAGGTCTGATACTTATTCTATCAGTTGTCAAATAGTAGACACACACACATGGCGGGCTTCCACACAGTTTCTGTCTAGCAAATTCACTCTCAATGCATTGTGGGCCAGGAGCTACATTGGAAAACAGTTATTGAACCGAAAACCACGTAGGTGCAGAGCGAGGGGGCAAGACTTCCGCCCGTCCGCCCCCAAAACCAGCCTTTAAAATTTTTTTTTATCGACACAACCCCCCACCTTTTCGGCTACGGGGAATACGAATCTGCAAAAAAATTGGCAAAAATCGACATTTCTAAATTACCACCCTCACACCCATTTCCTTCATTTTAAACTTTTTTTTACGTATTTCACAAAAACAAAAAAAAATTCTAAAAAAAATTTTGGACTGCTGATTTTTTTTTTTTTTTTTTGCAGATTCGGAATCTCCGCAGTCGAAATATATATTTTATTTCTGTAATATATACTAAAAAGTTAATTCTGAAGAGAAACCAAAATGTCACCTAACATCAGTTGCGACAGGTCAAAGGGAGGTAACTCAGAGTAATTTACAATAGCAACTGTGTGTAGGACAAAATCATTCACGTGAATTGGCGCTAGTTTCACAGTGGTTAAGTAAATAAGAGCCTAATACCTCAAAGGAAAGGACAACATTCTCTCACCCATAACATTTCCTGTAGACTAAACAAAATTTAGCGCTGATATTCAACTAAACCCTTACTAAATTGTATAGCTTTAGAATTATAGTGTCACCTTATGGGAAAAACTTGTGCACTGGTGGATCGATCGAAAAAGAGATAAGTATCTTGGGTACAGACTTTTAGTTCATTCTAAGTTACTCTATTGACTCAACGGTCCATGCTAACACTGGATCTTTTCGGTTTGACCGGCAGATTTTAAAAATAATTTTCACGTAACTAAACACTTTTAAACTTCGCATACTGGTAGAATGTGTTTATAAAACATCTTTTTCTCTTGTCTTTATTGAGAAAATTCTATAGTTTGTAAGATATTTGTTGTTTTTTTTCTTCAATTTCTGTAAGTTCAACCAATCAATACCGTCTATTGAGGTGAAAACATTCTGTGCCGTATGAATATGTCCCTCGTTTAAGAAACAGATTGGGTTTATTTACATTTCTGAAGAAAAAAAGAAAACCTTCCCCTACCCCTAACCAACCCTAAAACAGATTGAAATGCAATAGATCGATACTAGGGTCATAATTATGGGTGACAATTTCATATGACACCGCTAGAAAAAACAGCCGTTCAAACCGAAAAGATCCCAGTTAATATTCCAAGATGACCTGACACCAATTTCTATTAAAACATAATTGGGCAACAGTGGAAATACCGCGAACAGTCTCTACGTAGTCGTTCGCTCTGCTAGAAGCAACAGCCACATTTCCGTCAAACCACACCATACCATATTAGAAGATACCAAAATACATTGGTCATTGACTAACATGTTTGAAGAGTCGTCAAAATAACCAAGTGCCATAGTAGAGGCGAAACTAATAAGTTTCTAACTGGTTATATACCTTGAACAAAAATACACTATTCAACAATACAAAAGTATAACCACGTAAATTCTCTTTGAGAGTGTACTTATTTTTCCTACTTTATATATGCATTTGTGTGTATGCGTGTGATGTGTCTGTGTCTGCCCCCCTCCTCTCAACTACCGCTTGAAAATCGGTGTTGGTTTACGTGTCGGTAACTTAGCGGTTCGACAAAAGATAGATTAAATATCGGGTTTTAACAAATAAATAAAGAAAGAAAGAAAAGATTAGGACTGAGTTCAATTCATTCAACTAAAACTCTTCAACGCGGTGCCCCAGCGTGCTCGCAGTCTAAAGACTGAAATAAACGACAAAAATAAAAGATAGATCTATCTATCGATACACACTCACTCACACACACACACACACACAAATACATACATATATATATATATATATATATATATATATATATATATGAAGGGAGACAGTGAAAGCTTGCTTTTCTGTGTATCTTAAATTTAATTTTGAAGAGATGATGGGCGATTGGGGTAAGGGAGACAACTAGTGTTTACTTAAAGAGAAAACTTAAAATATGTCGAATTTAAGAAAGCATTGACATACAAGAGTATTTCAAGAGTCCTTGTCTGGTTTATCTTTTACTTGATTGTTATTAGACTGCGGTTATGCTGGGGCACCGCACTGAAGAATCTTTAGTCGAATGCATCGATCCCAGTGCTAGTTTTTTTAAAGCTTGGTATTTATTCTAATTATTTGTCGAACCGCTAAGTTACGGGGATCGTAAACACACCGGTTGCGAAGAGATGGCGGTGGGGACAAACATGGGCTTTTTTCAGTTTCCGTCAAACAAATCCACTCAAGGATTTGATCGGCCTGAGGCTAAAGTAGAAGACGCATGCCCAAAGTGCCACACAGTGGGACTGAACCTGGAACCGTGTGGTTGGGAAGCAAGCTTCTTACCACACAGCCATGCTTGTGCCTGGTTTGGCGAATTAGGGACATTACTCAATAAAATTTGACCTTTACTTTTAGTAAAACTATTTGGGACAAATATTAAGTGGATGCTTTAATTTATTCACCCAATGGCCAAGTGCAACCAGCAGAAGATGTAAGCTTCAGGCAAGCTGAAGTTAACAACCTGGTCAATATTCATGTATTGTTCAGTCCTGCTCGCCTGTCAGCCAGCCCAGGATGTAAGGCAAAAAGAACATGCACTTCAACACTGATATATCGACAAATAAAAATTACTCTGCTCCATAATGACAACGTTGAATAATTTACTTAATTGGACTAATGATGTACAAATGAAATAACTCACTAAATACTCAGAGAATTGTCTGTTTGTAGTACATCAAAGACACTACACAGAGACAGCACAAAAGGTTGAGCCTGAATCTCTTTCTCTCTCTCTCTCTCTCTCGTCTATTGGCTGTTGCTGATCATCATCATCATTTAATGGCCCTTTTCTTCATGCTTGCATGGGTCAGACAGAATCTATCAAGACACATTTTCTACACCCACATGCATTATCTATCACCAACCTTCACCCATTCACGGGAGACTGGAAATGACCAACATAGTCCTTGTAAGGCAATGAAATGCTCATTTACAACCACCATATGATGTCAAGACAAGGCAACACACACACACACCTATATGATGGGCTTCTTTCCATTCTCACACACCGAATCCACTCACAAGGCTCTGGTTGGCCTAGTGTAAAGAAATTTGTCCAAGATGTCGTACAGTGGGATTGAACCTAAGACCACACAGTTGAGAAGCAAGCTTCTCAACCAATGCCAGTGGTTACAAATGTGAATTCTGGGTTAAGTTATGTGTGTGTGCGCGCGTGTGTAGTGAAGGCACATGGCTCAGTTAGAGCATCGGACTCACAATCATGAGGTAGTGAATTCGATTCCTGGACTGGGCTGTGTGTCGTGTTCTTGAGCAAGATGCTTTATTTAATGTTACTCCAGTTCACTCAGCTGTAGAAATGAGTTGTGATGTCACGGGTGCCAAGCTGTTTTAGCCTTTGCCTTTCCCTTGGATAACATCGGTGGCAAGGAGAAGGGAGGCTGGTCTGCATGGGTGACTGCTGGTCTTTCATAAAAAAAACCTTGTTCAGACTTGTGCCCCAGAGGGAAACTTTATAAGAGCAATCCCATGGTCATTTATGACTGAAGTGGGTCTTTAGCTTTTACTAAATGTAAGTGAAAAAGGTTCAACAGTATTGAGCCATGCTACAAATTTAGCTTGCTGGAAGTCTACAACTCTATGGATATCACACACATCATACAACAGGATGAAAATTACAGGATAGACAAAAGTGGTGGAAGCTTTTCAGTACATAGTGAACAAGATCAAACACTATCATAACCTAAACCACAACAACCACTACTACCATAAGATCTGTCTGTACAACTTGAGTCAGTGAATCTGATTAAATAGACAGCAGTACTTACTTAAGGTGTACTTTATTTTATTAATACCATATTACTGATAAAGTTATGAGCTGAAATTACAATTCCTCTTAATGTTTAGATGTTATAATTCAATTTGCTTTCTTTGTTATGTTGTTTTACATCCATTTTTTTCATATTCACAAAGGCAGGATGATCTATTTGTTACAGTTGAATATTAATGATGATGATGCACCCCCATATATATATATATATATATAATATATATATATATATATATAATATATATATATATATATATAAGGTTAATCCAAACAGGAAAACAGAAAAAACAACAACACGTGGAACAATTACAGTATTATTATTATTAGGCGCTCAGGAAAATGGAAGAAGGAGGGTATGACGTTTCGAGCGGAGCTCTTCGTCGGAACATAAGAGAAGAAAGAAAGATCCCGAGACGGGAGGACAGAGGAAAAAAAAAAATTTTTGCAGGTCGTCTTCACGAGGTCACATATATATATATATATATATATATATATATATATATATATATATATATATACATATACAGATATATATATATATATATATATATATTATATATACATATATATATAAAACAGAAATATTTTACAAAAAGAAAATAGAAACTACACGTGGAAATGTAAGGGGAAAGTAAGAAGAAAAATAAGCGAAAATGCACATTGGAAATCAAAAAACGTAAAGGCCTTTTATGAAAAGTAATGATAGATATATACAATTAGATGAACTGAGGTAGGAATAAAAGTAATAAAAGTCATTATTGTGAATTGTTAAAGAGATTTAAAAGCATACCGGTTTCATAAATTTACTAATCATTGCTTTGAATGCACACCGATTAATATATATATATATATATGATGGACTCTCTCGTTGAAGACAACGTATGAGTGTTCAGCTTTTGCTGAACAGCCTGCACAAATGATTTGTTTATAGTGATCAAATGTTTGTACTGCACATTAGCTCACTCTTTCACTCTCCCCATCAGATTGATGTTGTCTGAACAGGTGCACAGTGTACCATGTGTCATGTGTCAAAGTGATAGCAGAGTAATGTGAGATGAAGTGTTTTGCTCAAGAAAGCAATGCACCACCTGGTCTAGGAATTAAAATCACAATCTAGTCTTCATGAATGCAACACCCTAACCACTAAACCACGAGCCCTCATACACACACATAAATACATATATGTGACATGTAAAAATCACCAACCGATTATGGCCGTTTACCAGCCTCTTCTGGCCCCTGTGCCGGTGGCATGTAAAAAGCACCTACTACACTCACAGAGTGGTTGGCATTAGGAAGGGCATCCAGCTGTAGAAGCACTGCCAGATCAGACTGGAGCCTGGCACAGCCTCCTGGCTTCCCAGACCCCAGTCGAACCATCCAACCCATGCTAGCATGGAAAACAGACATTAAATGATGATGATGATATATTTATGTGTGCATGTATATCCTTGTTGAGGCATCACATGTTGCTTGCAAAAGAACATTGTCATCATACAAGCAAAGATGTGTGTTTCTGTTCTTCCATGCAAAACATGTGTAGCAGTGGGAATATATTATCTTTCTTGGATACAGGTGAGGGTTGGTAACAGGAAGGGCATCCGGCCATAGAAAATCTGGCTCAACAAATTCTGTCTGTAAGCTTGGAAAAAAGTGGATGTTCAAAGATTATGATGAATACTCTGTTAATCCATAACCAAGAGTAAGAATGGAATCTGTCTTTTATCAGCCAATGAAGCAAACAGACCTATGTGTCTTGCTGAGTATACAATGCAGTGTATCTAGCAGTAAGGTTTGAACATGGGATCTAGTGAACAAGTCCAGGATATTAAGATGTAATAACTATTGTGTTTTTATGGTTTATATTTAAATTACCAATTTTAGTAGAAAGAATAAAATAATTTTTTTAATCGTTTCCTTTTTCTTTCTAACTTTGATATTTTATATTTTCAAAATCTCCATTTCAATTTATGAAAAGAATATTTTATTTTTTAACTTTTTTACAAACAAGAAAAAGCAACATAAACTTGAAAACCTACTTGTATCTCCCTAAACAAGGTACACAACTCTGCTTAGCCTGAGCCTACCATTCTGATAATCGTATACCACTTGGTTATCCAGTATATGCACCCGTTTTTAAGATGACAGGGCAAAATGAGAAAAAGATTTGATTGTTATTTCCAGCAGGTAGAGCAATCACATAGAAGCTAATTCTTACTACCATACTATTAATACAACCACAGCATGTTGGATTGTGCAGTGTGGTCTTTAGCACGTGAGCTTCTTTCTATTTTCATCTACCAAATCCGCTCTCAATGGTCAGCCTAGGGCTACAGTAGAAGACATTTGCCCAAGGTGTCACGTAGTTGGGCTGAATAGCATTCTTTTGAGGAAGAGTGGTTTGTATTAAGAAGGACATTTGACTGTAAAAACACAAGACCACAGCAATACACTTGTCCAATCCAATGCTCCATTGCTTCTACCAATATCTTTTTATCTCTTCTTTTATCTTTTTCAGTTTTTGGACTGTCTATGTCGGGGCACCGTCATGAAGGGTTTAAATGAACAAATCAACCCCAGTGTATGTCTTTTTAAAGTGTGGTACATGTTCTAGTGAATGTATTTGCTGAACTGCTAAGTTACAGGGACATGAACAAACCAATGTTGGTTGTCAAAAGGTGTGGGGCAAAAACATAAACACACACACATACACATGCATGTGGCTGTGTGGTAAGAAGCCTCTGGGTTCAGTCCCACTGCATGGCACATTGGGTAAGTGTCTTCTACTATAGCCTTGGGCTGACCAAAGCCTTGTGAGTGGATTTTGTAGACAGAAACTGAAAGAAGCCCATCATATATATATATGTCCCCCATCACCACTTAACAACCAGTGTTGGTGTGTTTACATCTCTGTAACTTAGCAGTTTGGCAGAGACAGAATAAATACTAGGCTTAAGAAATAAGTCCTGGGGGTCAAGGCAGTGCTCCAGCATGGCCACAGTCAAATGACTGAAACAAGCAGAAGAATAAAAGAATGTATATTTATATAAAAATGGTAAAGACCCCCTTTGGTAATGAATGACCATGGGATTGAACCTAGAAAGTTACTCTCTGAGGTACAAGTCTGGGCAAGGTTGTTTATGGAAGACCAGCAGTCGCCCATGCATACCAGTCTCCCCTCACCATGCCACCGATGTTATCCAAGGGAAAGGCAAAGGCTGATACAACTTAGCACCAGTGACATCGCAACTTGTTTCTACAGCTGAGTGAAATAAAGTTTCTTGGCCAAGAACACAACACACAGCCCGGTCTGGGAATTGAACTCACTCCCTCATGATAGTGAGCCTGATGCTCTAACCACTGAGCCATGTGCCTTCAATACATACAGTGAGTTTGTAAAATGAAATAAACTATTTTACTGTGAGGCACAAGTCTAAAATAAGGGCAGTGAATTGGTAGCATTGATAAAATTCCTTGTGTTTTTCATTGCATCACTCTGGAGTATAGCCGAGTTCAAATTAAGCAGAAGTTAAGTTAGAATTAATTTCTCACCTTGCCAAGAGGTGATAAAATAATTGCCAGTCAAGTACTGGGGTGAATATAATTGATTCAACTTCACCTTAACTCTTTCACATTTAAACCAGCCATATCTAGCCAAAATATTATAATTGTTTTAGGCTCAAACTGGCCTCTCACACCTACCCTACAATGTCATTCTAAAAATATACACTCACATCACTGAAATCTTTAAGTTACGAGATAATACATGATTAGTTCAAAACACTGTGAATATATTATGCGTTACATTTGACAAGTAATCTGAATGCTAAAGGGTTAAAATGGTTTGCGGCCTTGTGGTCATATTAGAAAAATTATCATTATTCAAAATAAATTTAAAAAATAAAAATGAACGAATGAATATAACAGTTATGTTTTTCATGACTATGACGGCTGTGTGTGTAGCCTTGTTGGCCAATGTTGACCTGGCATAAGAGTCTCTCCTCTCCATGCCACTAATGTTTATTCAAGGGAATGGATGATGATTTGGGGTTCATACAACTTGGTATTAGTGCCGTCAAAGGTTTTGCTGTCAGAAGACAAAAAACCAGAACAGATACTGAAAAGCATCTTGCCTGATACTCTAACAGTTCTACTAATTCTTCACCTGGAATTGATCCTGTATGTACGTATGTATGTGTGTGGAGCATGTGTATATATATATATACATATACACACACACACACATATATATATATATATATATATATATATATATATATACACACACACACATATATAATATATATATATATATATATACACACACACACACACATATATAAATATATATATATATATATATATATATATTATATATATATACACACACACACCATATATAAATATATATATATGTAAAGAAAATACAAAATGGGGCAAGAACGCAAAACATCCAGATAGACGATGCAAAAAACACGGACGGGTCATTCGAAGCCTTTAATCTTCAGTCAAGAACCGGATCATCCTCGCAATTTCAGCTGATATATATATACACACATATATATACAAATATATATACACACATATATATATACATATATACACACATATATATATACATATATACACATACATATATATATATACATATATACACATACATATATATATATACATATATACACATACATATATATATATACATATATACACATACATATATATATACACATACATATATATATACATATATACACATACATATATACACATACGTATATATATACATATATACACACACACATATATATACATATATATATATATACATACATACATACATATGCATATATATATGTCTATATACACACACACACACGTATGTGCATTATTTGATTCTCTGTCTGAAGAATTTCTAATCAGACATATCTTACATGTTTCTCTTACATGTACAACATAAAATTACAACCACTCAAGTTCACTTTAAAGTGTACTTTTTTCTCTGCTTAATGGACAATTGACTGTTAAAATATATATACATGCTAACTGTATATGTTTCTGTGTATGTATATGAGTGTATGTGTACTTGTCTTGACATCATGGTTGTAAACGACCATCAACAGCATACAAGTGATGGTGCTTGTTACCAGTCTTCCATGTAAACATGTCTGGCTAAAGAGGAAATATGATATTGCTTGGAAACAGGTGAGATTGAGCGACAGGAAGGGCACTGGGCCATAGAAAATCAACCTCAAACCAATTCTGTTTGATCTATGCAAGCATGGAAAAATGGATGCTAAAAAATAATAATAATAATAATAATTGCACTGCTGGGAAATGCACACATCCTATGCAAAACACTTTCAATACAGTAACCATAAGAGCATCACAGCAAACCATAGCACATACCCAAGGCACACAGAGCTGCGCTCAGTAATGAAGTGAAAGCATGCTATAAAAGTAAAATTACTGAATAATAATAATAAGAAGAAGAATAATAATAATCCTTTCTACTATAGGCACAAGGCCTGAAATTTTAGGGGAGGGGACTAGTCGATTTCATTGACCTCAGTGTTTCACTGGTACTTATTTCACTGACCCCAAAAGGGTCAATGGCAAAGTCAATCTTGGCGGGATTTGAACTCAGAATGTAGTGGCAAATGAAATACTGGTAAGCATTTCACCAGGCATGCTAACGATTCTGTCAGCTCGCCACATTAAATAATAATAATAATAATAATAATCATAAAATAATAATAATAATAATGGTGGTGGTGGTGGTTCATTGCTGGTTGGTTGGTTAGTTGGTGTGTGTGTGCATGTGTTTCTTTTTTTATATAGCAGAATACCTCTTCCTACTGGTGACCACTCAATCATAAAGTAGAAGTGGAATCTGTTTTGGTCAGAGAAGTAAACTATAGCAGACATAACAGGGATAAAGATGTGAGCTTTATTTTGTTTGCCATAAGATTTGAACTGCTGACTATGTACAGAGCAATTCAGCACGTTTAACAATGACAGCTATTTTATCTTGTGATACATGCTATTACATAATAAACCAGCACCCTAAACATTCAAACAATAATTTAACAACAAATTGCCAAATAGCCAGCATCAATGATAGAATGAGAAAACAGGTACTTACGCAATCCCATGCTCCCTGTCCAAGGGAGCTGGTATGGGTTGCACAGGCATGCCGTTTGGTGCGAAGTTTACGCCCTCCAACTTCAGTTTTACAGATTTCTCAAAACAACACCTGAAATTGAAAGAATTATTCAGAGATAAAATACAAAAAAGAAAAAGAAAATGCTGACGGAATAAGAATTTTTTAAACTTTTGAAAGAAAAAATAGATAATTCTTGAAGTACACTTGAAGCTATAAATAATAGCATGTAGATATTGTTTTCAAATTTTGACACAAGGATAGCAATTCTGAGGGTTGATTACATTGACCCCAGTGCACAACTGGTACTTATTTTATAGACCCCAAAAGGATGAAAAGCAAAGCCAACCATGGCAAAATTTGAACTCAGAATGTAAAGACAGATAACATGTTGCTAAACATTTGCCCAACGAGCTAATGATTCTGCCAGCTTGCTGTCTTATAACATGTAAATATGGGGTTGAAAAACCCTTTGGACAGAAAAATTTGAAGGTTGCCCTAGGGTCATGAACCCACATCTCCTGTAGACATGACAGGCGTTCTACCACATGTAGCCTTTGACTTCCTCTATCCAAAAGTGTTTTCCATCCCAATATTTACATGATACTATTTATAGCCTTATGTGCTTCAAGATCCACTATTTCAAAAGAAAAAGAAAAAAAATTGTTTATGCAATTCAAGGTAAAAATATAACATACTTTTTACAGTCTTTACATCTATGCTACATTTTGATTGATCTCAAATTATCATTAAGTGTCTTATCTTCCAAGATGTGTATATAGTACCAGAGTGGATTTGAACTAGGGACCTTTGTTTCTAAACTAAGAATAAAAAAAAACATCTTTATATACTAGGCTACAAACACATGTACGATAATATTTGTTTCAAATTTGGCACAAGGCCAGCAATTTCAGGGGAAGGGGTAAGTTGTTTACATTGGCCCCCAGTGCTCAATTGGTGCTTATCTAATCAACCCCCCCCCCTAAAAGGATGAAAGGCAAAGTTGACCTCAATGGAGTTTGAACCTAGAACACAAAAAGAGATGAAATACTGCTAAGCATCCTGCCTGGTGTGCTAACGATTCTGCCACTTCACCACCTTTATAACTACAGTACATTATATACATGATGATATGTTCTGCTTTTGGTAGAAGCAATATTCCAAATCAACACAATAAAATTTTGTACAGAATATTTTTTTTTCCTTCAATAAATTACAATTATTAACATCTCTTTATGTTCTGAGTTCAAATCTTACTCATGTTGACTTTATTTTTCATTATATTTTCCTTGATAAAATAAGTACCAATGAAAGACTTGACTCAATCTTATTGACCACAACCCTCTCTCTCACAATTTGTGGTTTTGTCTCTATCCCAGATATCATCATCATTATTATCAACAGAGGTAAGGCAACTAGCAGAATCATTAGCATGCTGGACAAAATGCTTAGCATTTATGTATGACCTGAGTTCAAACCCTACCATGACCAACTTAACTCTTCATCCTTTTGAGGTCAAAAGAATAAGTAACAGTTGAACACTGGGGTCTCTGTAATTGACTAATCCCCTCCCCAAAATTTCAGGCCTTGTGCCTATAATAGAAAGAATTATCAACTGCAGTGGATTGGTAGAATTATCAGAACATCAGACAAAATGCTTTTATATTCAATCCTTCATTCAGCATCATTGAAATAATTCTATCTTCCAATAACACCATAATCTTTTCTACTGAAGGCACATGGCCTGAAATTTGTGGAGAGGGGACTAGTCGATTACATCGACCCCAGTGTTTCACTAGTACTTAATTTACAGACCCTGAAAGGATGAAAGGCAAAGTTGACCTCAGCGGAATTTGAACTCAGAACATAAAGACAGATGAAATACTGCTAAGCATTTTACCTGGCATGCTAATGATTATGCTAGCTCGCCACTTTACCAACAACACCATAATAACTAGTTGCTGTCACTGAAAGGTGGACTAAATTCTAGTTAATATAGGACTTTGATGAAACCATTCTGTTAATATATGAAATGCCATAATGCTTCTACACACTGTATTATATAAAATTTGCATCACTGTCTGAGTCATGTTAAACCTTTATAACATATGTGTGGCCATGTGGTTTAGAAGCTTACTTCTCAATTATGCAGTCTTGGGTTCAATCTTACTGTGTGGCACTTGAACAAATGTCTTCTCAATGCCTTGTGAATTGATTTGGTAGACAGAAACTGGAACAAGCCAGCGTGTGTGTGTGGTGTGTGACCTTATCCTGACATAACTTGATGGTTGTACATCAACATCACTCGCTGCGTTCTGAGTTCAAATTCCGCTGAGGTCGACTTTGCCTTTCATCCTTTCGGGGTCGATAAATTAAGTACCAGTTGCGCACTGGGGTCGATGTAATCGACTTAATACCTATGTCTGTCTTTGTTTGTCCCCTCTATGTTTAGCCCCTTCTGGGTAATAAAGAAATAGGTATTGTTTATTTTCAAGTCTTCCATGGAAAGTATTACCTCACTTGGAAATAGGTGAGGGTTGGCAACAGGAAGGGCTGCCTCAACAAATTCCGTCTGACCCATGCAAATGTGGAAAAGTAGACATTAAAACAATGATGACAATGATGAGGATGCTGCTGACGATATTCACATTTATAGTATTATATACTATAAAAGCATCATCAAAGTCTTTTGTCAGATATTTAGAACCTGATTTACACTATGCTATTTTGTCTCTTAGAAGTCAGTTGTGACTAGGTTATAAATGTATGATGAAAGACACTTTGATATTTATTGTCTCTGTAACTGTTTGTTCTGGCACAAATTCTTCTCATTCACATTAATTAACTGTTTTAGTATTTAAACCAGCTGAATTCATTTACTTGCTATAAATTAACCTGACCTTGGCGACATCATTAGTTATCAGGAATAATTAAATAGATGGTTGAACAAGACACACTATATGTCAACATCATTATTAAAAATTACAAGAACCAAAGAATTAAATGTTACTTAAAGACACACCTCTCTACTTCATATGAATACATCAACACAAATGATTCTATTAGTATCATGAATACTAAAGGATTAAGTCTTAGACAAGATTCATGACTACAATATATGTACACATCAACATATCTGATAACATCAGCATCATGAATACTTAGACAAGATGCACTTCTTTTTTTTATCTTTTTATCTCAGGAGAGAAGGCAGTGCCCCATGACCATGGTTCTTTACAGAGCCTTTCAGGCTGATGGGAGAATGTTATCCTTAAATCTACCTCAAATGCTTGCTGCAAAAACCATCCCAGGTTTCATGTTATGATGTTATACTGATATATCGAGCTTATCAACCCTGGCCCTCTGTGTCTAACTTTACCCTCTACATGGTTCCTGAGCAAAAAAAAATAATAGTTGCATATACAGCTCAGGCGTAACGATTTCAGGCAAACTAATGGACAGAATCGGCTGCATCTTTTTCTACATGTGTCATCCATTACCTCTTTAATGGGGAGCTGACAAAGATAACATTTAACCTATTCTCGATATAGCAGGAATACGGTGTGACAGGGTTAAGGTTATCAATCAAAAGGTCACGGTAGGATTTGAACCTCCAAAATAACGAGTTGGAACAAATATTACAAGGCATCAAATGCAGCATTCTTATAGTTCTGCCATTCTACTGTCCTTGAATGGCACTTTTTTTTCTATTGACCCTTGCCTGAAAGGATGAACGGCAAAATGAACCTGACTGCGGTCTAAACTAAAAAGTGCAGAGAAAAGAAAAAAGTATTGCAAAGCATTCTATCTGATGCTTTAATAACACTGGCAATTTGACACTTCATTCATGTGACTACATCTCCACTACTTTATACAGATACACCTCTACTTTATATGAATTACATCTCCTCTATTCTATATCAATACATTTCTCAACTTTATATGAACACACCTCTTCCACTTTACATGTATTCAATTCCTCTGTATGTGAATACATTCCCTCTAATCTATACCAATAGAACTCTGCTTATATGAATACAACTCCTCTACTGTATATGAATATATCTCCTCTACTCTTTATCGACAGATTCTTTCTACTTTATATGAATAGAGCTTCTCTAATTTATATGAACAAATCTCCTCTACTTTATACGAGCACATCAACATATCTAATAGTTTTTGCATTTTGAATGATGCAGGATTAATGCATACGTATTAGTATATATCATAATGTGCATGCTTGTATGTATGTTGTGCATTGTGTATTTGTATATGCTGTAAGCTTGTTACAATAACACAGCTAAGACCATGCTGGAGCATGTAGTTGGTTTTCAGTTGTTCAGTTAATTTACCTACAAACTCTATTTGTGCATAAGTGGCTGAGTATTTAGAACATCTGTATTCTTAATGTAATCTTGAGGTAGAATGAACATGAAGGTGTGTATGACAAGAACTGGACCTTTGAATTACAGGTATAATCCACCCGATGGGCTTCTAAACTGTTTCTGCCCCCTCCAACCCCCAATTTCACACACAAAGGATGGGTCAATCTGAGGCAGTGGTAAAGGATGCTTCTCCAAGATTCTAAACAATAGGATCAAACCCGGAACCTTGTGATTGCAAAATGAACACCTTAACCATTTGACCATGCTATGATGTAATACAACATACAATGTAAAAGACCTGTTAAGTTTAGGAGAGCTGGGGGGGGGGGCGGTACTTTGCTCTGGTTTCATTGTGTGAAGCAGTGGAGCAGATGAGAGACAAATTTTTCATCTCTATAGGACAGTTTGGAGGTGTATGGCTTATGGTTAAGGTGTTGGACTCATGATCATAAGATTATGGTTTTGATTCCTTGACTGGCGGACATGTGTTCTTGAGCAAAACACTTCATTTAATGTTGCTCCAGTCCACTCAGCTGGCAAAAATGAGTAACCCTGTGATGGACCTGTATCCCATCCAGGGGTGAATATATTCACCATGGACACTGGGAAACTGGCCCTATGAGTCTATACGACTTGGGAAGGATCTTCATCCTTTATCTTTTTATAGGACAGCAGTTCATAGCAGGTAACATTCCTGTATAATCTCACTACCTCCCCACTTACAGCTGGGTGGACTGATGCAATATAGAATAAAGTGCCCAGACACCCTAACAAAATGTCTGCAACAGATCAGAACTTGCAAGCTATGTGCAAGTAGTCTAATAATACCTTAACCATTTGACCATCTAGCTTCCACTGTGTGTCTGTATACAGGCACGTGTGTATACTCACATATATGTCTATATCATTAGTTATTGTAAAATAGACAAGACTTTGTAGAAGTAGAGTACTCAAAAGAATAAGGCATTGAACTGTCTGAACAG
Organism: Octopus sinensis; assembly: GCF_006345805.1. NCBI lineage: Eukaryota > Metazoa > Mollusca > Cephalopoda > Octopoda > Octopodidae > Octopus > Octopus sinensis. The sequence goes on from NC_043010.1 coordinate 34,151,276, forward strand.
AAATTACAATTTCAAATTCACTGCTAGTCTTTTGGTGTTTCTGAGCAGAACATTTTTACTCCACACCATTGCAAGCTGCCAACAATAAATACAAGGATTATATAGAAATGTTATCGGCAATAGACTGGATCGCCATCCAGGCAGAATTTTTTATCTCATTTGCTTCATGTCCTAAGACCTGCTGTGATAGGTCTTAGGAGACACCCCCGCCACCCACATATACTCAAGGCTTTAGAGCTATTTACATAGTGTGAAATTTTCTTACACTGCTAACCTCACAACCTCACATTTAACTTTTATTTATCTAGATACATGGGACCATAGCTAAGGGGGAATAACTGAACTGAAAACTTCAGATTTCATCATTGGCTTTACATACGGTTTATCGGAGTTGTGCTGGTATGGGTTGGACACATCTGAAATACTGCATCCTTCGACATGTCTTGATTGTGAGGACTGCATTTCATGAGGCCTATGTATATATTTAGAAATAGGACACCTAAAGGCAAATGCAGATTATACCATGTAAATCATAATTCATAAAGAAACATAAAAGGCTCAAAGTGTGAAAAACCCAATGCTACAGACGACTCATTAGTAGTGATTTCTTAATTTTTATATTGGCACAAGGTCAAGCATTTTGAGGGAGAAATGTCTAGTTAATTCAACTAACAGCTAACTAATATTTCATTGAACTTGGATGGGGGTGAACGACAAAATCTGACTGTGGTAGGATTTGTTCATTAAAATATTAAAATTAAAGGCACGTAAAAAGCACCCACTACACTCACGGAGTGGTTGGCATTAAGAAGGGCATCCAGCTGTAGAAACACTGCCAGATCAGACTGGAGCCTGGTGCAGCCTCCTGGCTTCCCAGACCCTAGTCGAACCGTCCAACCCATGCTAGCATGGAAAACAGACGTTAAACAACGATGATGATGATGATGACCACAAGGGTGTTTTGACTACCATTGTATCAATTCTATTTTCCTAATCCTTTTGTGGTAATATTACTAAAGAAATACACTATCTTAGTGTTTTGATTAATTTTGAAAATAATTAGGAATTTGAAGAGGTTTAGTAAAATAACTTTTTGTTATTAAGTTGGTGTTTTTTTAACGTGTCTGTTTTGGCTCTTGATGTTCAAAGATCAAATCTTGTTGAAATCAACTTTGCCTTTCATACTTCTTGGGTTGATAAAATAAAGTACAAGTTAAGTACTGGGATTTCTGTAATTAACAGTTCCTTTCCCCAAAATTTGAGACCTTGTATCTGAATAAGAAATCATTAGTGTTTGGAATATAACTTAAAATATTTCTAATGTAAAATTACCAAAGTTCTTAATTTAAATTTGAATCCTTTTAAAAATAAGAGAACCAGGGGCATTCTTAGGTGGGGAGGAGATTTTAGAACATGGTTAATTAAGACCAATATGTTCCAAAGGGTAACAAGCTAGCAGTTATAGTGTACAATTCTAAAGGCTTTGCAGTGCTTAGTCTCATTTTAAGATCAACCAAACCTTAGCATATTTTTTACATCCTTCCAGGCTCAATAAAAGAGAGTACTTGCAATATACTTTGGGGTTGAATTAATTGTTCCTTTCATACTTTAGAATGCTGACTTCATACCTAAACGAATGAAAGCAACTTGTTTTGTATCTCAATCTGATTTTCTCTCTGTGTGTCTCTTTTGCTCACTCTCAACCTACAGCTAATAGTGTCAGAGCAAAAATGTAGCACAAGATTTAATGACTAGCAGTATTTAATCTCCTGTCTCTATATTCAGAGTTCAAAATCCCACCAAGATTGACTATCTCTTTTCTCCCTTGGTAATAGCAATATATAACTGGGTGGTTCATCTGTTCATCCCTTGCCAAAGTTAGCCTCATGCCCAATCAGTAAAAAAAAAAAATCAATGCACCAACTACCAAGTATGTCATATTGGCAGATCAAATTCATAGAATAAATGAGATTCACACCTAAAAAGAAATGGGGTTAGAGATGAAGAAAGAAAAAAGAAAAAAAAAACTGCTGTTGTTGATAATCATCATTGTCATCATCATCATTGTTTATGCCACCAACAAACCTCTACAGTCACTCAACCTAACGAAAATAGCAATCAAATCTTCATTAAATCACATCTTACTGTTTTTCAAAAAGTAATGAGACAGGAGATGTAGTCCTAGATACTTTATGACTAAATAGAAAGATGTGATGCTCACAGTTAGAAAACCATTGATCACAGATTGGCATGCTGGATCAACAACGTCTAATACACATTTATACACAAACCAACAGTACACATATACAAGCCAACAAGAGAATTTCTATGCAGTCACTTGACCTTTTAGAAACAGCAGTGAAAACCCACTCAAATATCACCTTTGACTTACTATGAAGGACACATTGAAATTTGCAGCCTTAGGTATATTATGCAAAAAAAAAAAAGTATAGTCACAGCAAGAATACTTTTGATCATACTTTTTACCCATTTCCAGACTGACCTGGAGTTAAACAAAAGTAACAACACCAATAACCATGACTACCAACAGATTTTTTTATTATTTTTTCTCAGGTTTCTTTGTATAATAATCAATACATTTGTGGCTGTTGCCATTGACTTCGTCATCATTATCATTATTTCTTTAAGCAGGAGTACAGAGTGATAGAGATTGCAATATAAGTAACTACCTATGCATTGTAGCCCAATATTTCACCATCTATAAGGTCCAATATCTTTAAATCCAATCTAAGTACTACTTAAGCTTTCTTGGGTTCTACAAATGCAATTACCATCTCTTCATCAACCAACCCAAGACACTTTATTTTCTGTTACCAGCAACTATCATCTTTTACAATACATGAGTTGTTAACATGATTAAAAAAAAAAATTAAGGGCTATTAACTCTTTAGCATTTAAAGCAGCCATATCAAGCAAAAATATTCTGCCCGCTTTACATTCAAGTTGGACAGATCTGGCCGCTCACTCCTATCCTACAATCATATTCTCAAAATAAACAGTCATATCACAATCTTGTAGTTACAAGACAATTCATGATTAATTCAAAACTTGGTGAATAAATAAGCAGTACATTTGACAGAATAATCTGAATGCTGAAGGGTTAACCTCATCTTTTAGGAAACTGAAGATCAAATCAATCAAAAGATGTAGAGATCTAAATATTTAACCGTTCTGTTACCATATTTCTGTTGAAAGATGCTGTCTTTGATTCAATTAATTTCGAAAATAACTTTAACCCTTAAGCATTCAGACTTCTCTGTCAAATGTAATGCTTACTGATTCACATTGTTTTAATTTAATCATGCATTATCTCATAGCTTCAAGGTTATGATGTGGTTGTTTGTTTTTAGAATGACATTGTAGGGTAGGTCCAAGGAGCCAGATCTGGCTGGCTTAAATCCTAAACGGCTAACAATATTAAGCTGTATTTAAACTGATCATATCTGGACCATGTATTCTATGTATTTTGTGTTCAAATTGGCCAGATCCAGCCTTCTCACACCTACCTTGCAATGAATGTCATTCTAAAAATATACAATCATGTCATTGAAATTTCATAGCTATGAGCTATTGCATGGAATAATTAAAAACAATGCGAATAAATAAGCTTTACATTTGACATGAATCAGAATGCCAAAAGGTTTAAAACAGTGGTTCTCAGCCAGGGTCCATGCAACAAAATAGTAAATTGTGGATTCACAATAGTATTTTAAGGGCCCCTGAAAAAATTTTGCTTTAAATATATGTATTGTTATGTATTGCAAGAAACAGTTAGGTTTACATAGTTTAACCTACATAAGTTAATGTGTGAAAAACAAAATAGGAATTTCGGAAGAAATATCAATAAAACTAGTTTTTAAACATTGAATGGTTATGGGGATCCATAGACAAAAAAAAATGCTTGAGAATCCCTCGTTTAAAACAAGGAATTTGTTACCAATGAATCAGGTGCAGAGAATCTCAGTGGGTTGATAACAAAAGGGCTTAAATATTTTTCTTTATCAAAATGGGATCAATATTTTAATTGCAAAATTTAAGTTTTACAGATTAAGTTTATTTTCAAATTTATACATTCATTACTTTTAAGCAACAAAACAATATTTGGAAAAAATAGCTTATTTTAATATTCAGTAAATAAAATTACTTTCACCAAATAAGACAAGTCAGCTCGTTAGGAATTCAATCACGAAAGTATTTTTGAAGTAAAATTACTAGAAAGTCATTAACTTGTGGTAATTGTCTGGCAAAATTTCTGTCATTTTTGTTTTTCGAGTGGGGAACAGAGAAAACTCAAATTGCTTGCAATGAAAATATATATATATATACATACATACATATATACATATATATATATATTATATATATATATATATATATATATATATATACATACATATATATACATACATATAAACGATGATGATGATATATACACATACATATAATATATACACATACATATATATATATACACATACATATATATACACACATACATATATATATATATATATACATATATTTACATACATACATATACATATACATACATACATACATATTTCTTTTTCCTAGGAAAAATAATTTGATTAGAGACCATGCATTGAAAACTAAGACAGTTGGATAATGTTAGAGTAATAGTCACCATTTTAATTGAAGGTGTGACACATTGTTAGATTTTCAATATCTCAAAAGTATAGTGAATGAAGTCAAAGCATGTAACTTAGAGATTGTTAGGTCACGAGTTCAATTCTTGGACTAGGTGGCATGTTCTGTCATTAAATAAGGCATTACATTTCATGTTGCTCCCAGTCATTCAACTGAAAACAACAGCAGCAGCTGGGCAGAGAGCGGGAAAAGGAACTAACACTGCAATGGATTGGACTGGTGCCTCGTTCGGGAGGGAGTCTTGTACATTCATTTACATAAATAGCTTGAAAATACAGATAAGCTCTGATGTCATGAGCCTGTTGGTCTGAGACAAATTTTTAGAACTTCTTTTCATGGCATATTAAGCATCAATACCATTCATTATATAACTATGATTTGCTCATTAAGATGAGAGAGAGAGAGAGAGAAAGAGAGAGGAGACTATGTATTGCGTAGTGAAGCAGAATGAAGTTAAAATAAAGTGCGTCCAACAGCCCAGCAGTACACAAGAATTAACCAAAAACTGATTTAACACATGCAGTGGAATGGATGATGAAACACGTACATATTTAACAAAATTACTTGAGAGATAAATTAATAAAATTTGATACAATATCCAGCATGGTTGCATCCAATCAGACAGAACAGCATGATTACAACTAATAGTATAAAGAAGTAAAAGCTAGAAGAAAAAAGAAAACAAAAAATGACCTGCGTCTGTGTTTTAAATGGTTGATATAATAACCAGCACTGCGTCAGTTATGATGATGAGGGTTCCAGTTGATCTGATCAATGGAACAGCCTGCTCATGAAATTAGCGTGTAAGTGACTGAGCATTCCACACACATACTCTTTACTCTTTTACTTGTTTCAGTCATTTGACTGTGGCCATGCTGGAGCACCACCTTTAGTCGAGCAAATTAACCCCAGGACTTATTCTATCTGTCTCTTTTGCTGAACCGCTAAGTTACAGGGATGTAAACACACCAGCATTGGTTGTCAAGCGATGTTGGGAGGACAAACACAGACACACAAACACATATATATACATATACATATATATATATATATTATATATATATATATATATATATATACATACATATATATATATACATACATATAAACGATGATGATGATATATACACATACATATATATATATACACATACATATATATACACACATACATATATATATATATATACATATATTTACATACATACATATACATATACATACATACATACATATTTCTTTTTCCTAGGAAAAATAATTTGATTAGAGACCATGCATTGAAAACTAAGACAGTTGGATAATGTTAGAGTAATAGTCACCATTTTAATTGAAGGTGTGACACATTGTTAGATTTTCAATATCTCAAAAGTATAGTGAATGAAGTCAAAGCATGTAACTTAGAGATTGTTAGGTCACGAGTTCAATTCTTGGACTAGGTGGCATGTTCTGTCATTAAATAAGGCATTACATTTCATGTTGCTCCAGTCATTCAACTGAAAACAACAGCAGCAGCTGGGCAGAGAGCGGGAAAAGGAACTAACACTGCAATGGATTGGACTGGTGCCTCGTTCGGGAGGGAGTCTTGTACATTCATTTACATAAATAGCTTGAAAATACAGATAAGCTCTGATGTCATGAGCCTGTTGGTCTGAGACAAATTTTTAGAACTTCTTTTCATGGCATATTAAGCATCAATACCATTCATTATATAACTATGATTTGCTCATTAAGATGAGAGAGAGAGAGAGAGAAAGAGAGAGGAGACTATGTATTGCGTAGTGAAGCAGAATGAAGTTAAAATAAAGTGCGTCCAACAGCCCAGCAGTACACAAGAATTAACCAAAAACTGATTTAACACATGCAGTGGAATGGATGATGAAACACGTACATATTTAACAAAATTACTTGAGAGATAAATTAATAAAATTTGATACAATATCCAGCATGGTTGCATCCAATCAGACAGAACAGCATGATTACAACTAATAGTATAAAGAAGTAAAAGCTAGAAGAAAAAAGAAAACAAAAAATGACCTGCGTCTGTGTTTTAAATGGTTGATATAATAACCAGCACTGCGTCAGTTATGATGATGAGGGTTCCAGTTGATCTGATCAATGGAACAGCCTGCTCATGAAATTAGCGTGTAAGTGACTGAGCATTCCACACACATACTCTTTACTCTTTTACTTGTTTCAGTCATTTGACTGTGGCCATGCTGGAGCACCACCTTTAGTCGAGCAAATTAACCCCAGGACTTATTCTATCTGTCTCTTTTGCTGAACCGCTAAGTTACAGGGATGTAAACACACCAGCATTGGTTGTCAAGCGATGTTGGGAGGACAAACACAGACACACAAACACATATATATACATATATACGACAGGCTTCTTTCAGTTTCTGTCTACCAAATCCACTCACAAGGCTTTGGTTGGCCCGAGGCTATAGTAGAAGACACTTGCCCAAGGTGCCACGTAGTGGGACTGAACCATGTGGTTGGTAAGCAAGCTACTTACCACACAGCCATTCCTATGCTCATGTGTATCTTTAATGTCAGGGAGGTTTGGCATGGCACAGAATGTGATAAGGCTGGCCCTTTGAAATACAGGTACTGCTCATTTTTGCCAGCTGAGTGGACTGGAGCAACGTGAAATAAAGTGTCTTGCTCAAGGACACAATGCATTGCCGGGAATTGAATTCATGACCTTACAATCGTGAGCCAAATACCCTAACCACTAAGCCATGTGTCTTTGGTAAATATTACTGTATTACAATATGAACTAGTAAATATTTCTGCTAACCAGTTAATTGATCATTAAATATAAGTTTGATTAAAGAAAACGTTTTTTTTCTTTCTTACTAATAGCTAGCATCTCTATATTCACATATTGTCTAGAAATAAGATACATGTTTAGATTTACACAAAAAAATTCACAGCATTAAGAATAAAATCATTAAAAAAAACTGTTTTAAACCTATCTGGTGTGTACAATGCAGAAGATGGAAACTGAAAGAAGCCTATTGTATGTATGTTATTATAGATACCTATGTATGTGTGTGTTTGTGTCAGTGATTGTCCTCCATCACTACTTGACAACCAATGTTATAGTGTGTTCATGTCCTTGTAACTTAACATTTCAGCAAAAGAGATTGATAAAATAAGTACAGTAATTCCTTGCCATATTGCAGTTTATTATTTAAGCTTATGACGATTCCTCTGTGGTGTTGTTTTGCATTTATAATATAATAAATATATACAAATTATGAAAATAATAATAAAAAAAATACAGTGCAGTACTGTTTCTATTCAGTGGATTTTCACCTATTGCGACGTGTTTTGGAACATAACACCTATGATAGTTGAGAGATAACTGTACTGGAGTTGATTTGTTTGAGTAAAAAAATTCTTCAAGGCAGTGCCCCAGCATGGCCATAGTCTAATGACTGAAACAAGTAAAAGATAAGACAAAGAAACGCACACACAGAAAACATGGGGTGACAGATTTGTCTAGTCATCTTGTTATAATATTAATACATATTTGTTTTGTTTTTTTAATGGGATATATGGGAAGAAGTAGTAAGATCACATCTCAAGAAGTTGTGCCTTTGCAAATGAGATGGTAATGAAAAACAAAGATGAAAGGCAATATGATGTGTGTAGTATAAGGCAGCAAGCTGGCAGAATCATTAACACGTTGGGCAAAATGCTTAGAAGCATTTGGTCTGTCTTCACATACTGGGTTCAAATTCTGCTGAGGTCAACTTTGCCTTTCATCCTTTTGGGGTTGATAAAATATGTACAATTCGACACTGGGAGAGTTTTGATATAATTGATTTAGACCCCCCCCCCATATACACTCAGACTGCTGACCTTGTGCCAAAATTTGAAATCAATATGACGTATAGTAGATATGTCCAACCTGTTAGCATGGCAGGACAGATATTAAAATGATGATGACGATGAGGGTGACTACCTACACAAGTGTGTAAGCCTGTTTATACACACACACACACACACTTGAATGGAATTTAGATAAATGACATAATAACACCAGTGGTTTCTCGAATAAGTAGTTAACAAGACAGAGTGTCATTTGTGTTCCTAGTTGAAAACTGCTAATTAGTCGACATGAAACCATTGGTATTAGACCATCAATTTGTATTTCATTAAAGAACTAATTCCCACCTTTCTGGTGTACAAGTTCTTTCAGGTTGTTATTAAAGTAAAGTGTATGTGCATGCACACAAAAACACACACACATGGTCAGGGTGTAGACATAGTTGTAAGGTTAAGAAGTTCACTTCCCAACAATGTAATTTCAGGTTCAATCCTGCTGCACACTACCTTGGCCAATTCAGGCAACTCTCTTCTACTATTGCCCAATGTTGACCAAAACCTAGTGAGTGGATTTAGTAGGATGAAACCAAAAAGAAGTTTGTTGTATATATGCACACACACACACACATATATGTGTGTGTGTGTGTTTGTTTGAGTGCATGTAAGTGTGCATATGTGTGTATTTACGATTCCATGTCTTGTCATTGCACAATTATTGTTAATAAACATCACTGTTATAAAAGTGGTGCCATGTCATTCATTTGCGATCTTCGTTCAAAACATGCTTGATCACATTTCTGTTTATTTTCAGAAGACTATAGGCAATATTACCTTACTTAGAAACATGTGAAGTTTGGTGACAGAAGGGGCATCAAGCTTAAAAGAAAAAAAATCTGCTTCAGCAAATTTTGAGTGAGCTATGCAAATATGGAAAAGTGGATGTTAAAATTATGAACGATGATGATGATGATGATATATAATATTCAGTTGCAATGTGCCATAGTGTCTTTAAGTCTAAATCAAAAAGCAATAGTGACAACTTGTACATAATCTGAAGAGCCAGACATAGATGTATGGTTGAGAATTTTGCTTCACAGCTACATAATGCCTTGGACAAGTGTCTCTTACTATAACCTTGAATTGACCAATGGCTTGTGAGTAGAATTTTGGTAGCTGGAAACTGTGCAGAACCCCCACCCTCTGTCTAATATATATATATAATATTAATATCATCATCATCATCGTTCAGTATCTATTTTCCATGCTGGCATTGGTTAGACAGTTTGGTAATATATATAAATATATATTAATGTTTTTTTTTTCTATGTTCAGTTATAATAAAAACAATTTTACATCAATCTGAAGGGTTACTCTATACTCTTGTAGGGCTTGTAGGGCACAAATTTATTATTCTCTAACAAGAAAATTATTGACAGATTTCAAGCTTTTAGCCAGCTAAGCTGTCTGAAACTTCAAGTCACTTTCAATGATATCCTTGTTTAGGAATAATATATAGGATGTTGCACTCATGATTGTAAGATTATGGTTTCAATTCCCAGACTGGGTAGTACGTTGTGTTCTTGAGCAAAACATTTCATTTTACATTGTTCCAGTTCACTTCTCCAATGTAAATGAGCAACTCTGCAACAGACTGATGTTTCATTCATGAAGAAAGTGCGTGTGATCTCAGCCGCTTATATGCCATGGAAACTAGGTAACTGGCCCTATGAATCTTAGGACCGAAGGTAGTAATTACGGCTTGCTTACCAACCACATAGTTCCAGGTTCAGTCCCACTGCATGGTACTTTGGGCAAGTGGCTTCTACTATAGCCTAGGGCCGACTAAAGCCTTGTGAGTGGATTTAGTAGATGGAAACTGAAAGAAGCCCATTGTATATATATATATATTTGTGTGTGTGTTTGTCCCCCCCGACCATCGCTTGACAACTGATGTTGATGTGTTTACGTCCCTGTAACTTAGTGGTTTGGCAAAAGAGTCTGATAGAATAAGTACAGGCTTACAAAGAATAAGTCCTGGGGTCAATTAGTTCGATTAAAGGTGATGCTCCAGCATGGCTGCACTCAAATGACTGAAACAAGTAAAAGAATAAAAGAATGCATGTATGTGTACACATATAACTTTTCTCAGAGTAAATCAATAAGGCATGGAAACTGAAAAAATGGTGCTTGTATTCTCTGAAGTCTTTTGTTGTGTTTGTTCTACAAAGAGTTACAGACACTCCTTTGTCATCACAATTGCTGCCATAAATGCAGTGAACTAATGATCGGCTCATTGGAAACCTGTAACCAAGGACAGAATTGTTCACAAGATGTGATATAAAAATAAACAACCTTCTCGAACAATCTTCACATCAATGTTTACATACACATTATAGATTATAATGAAATACAAAAGGAAGCTGAGCTGTGGAACTGGTCGATCACTAGATCAAACTTCCTTACAATGTTTACTTTCCAATCATGTTCTTCTGAGCTAAAATCCCTTTTTGCTTTTCATCACAGGTATTTGCTGCAGTTAATTTAATTGACTATAATACAGCTGCTCCCTCTCCTTCAACTAATTTAACCACATTTGTTCTCACAGGTCTTGGGAGAAGCTGTAATGGGCATAGGCGTAGCCATAACCATTTTCTCCAAACAAAGAAAATGAAGTGTATACCCTTATGTCAATCTGAGAAAACATTATTTTATAACCAATACAAGAAGGTAGAACTGTTAGATTGCTGGACAAAATGCTTATCAGCATTTCTTTCGGCTTTACATTGATTTCAAATGCTGCTGTGGTTGATTTTACCTTTCATCTCCAGTTCAGTATCAGAATCAATGTAATTGAACCCCTTCTACCTTCTCGTAAGTTTCAGACCTTGTGCCTATTGTAGAAAAAAATTATTACCAATATGATAAACAAATATATGTATCTATATTATGCAAATTAATAAAGAAGGCTTTATGTGGTTGCCTGATATGCTAGAAATAGCAGCTAATTTTCTTTTAAATGATATCCTACCATTTGTACTAATGGCTGAAGGATCAACATTTCATGCCCCATCATTTGTATTGTGTTCTTCAAGAAGACACTTAGATCGCCAATGGCTCAGTCCACCTAGCTGCAAAGAGGTGAAAATCACTGTAAATCAGTAACATGGAGAAAGAGACACACAAACTACCACTGTATTCAACTCAACTGGCAGTAAATAGGTAAGCAGTGGGAGCATAGCACAAATGACAGATGATTCAATGACTTGTATTGCTGAGGTCAAATATTTACCAAATTTATTAAACTCAGAGAGGGAGGGAGAGTGACTCTCCAGACATTATCAGAGTTTATTCACCTACAGATGAATATATTTCATTAGTAGAAAAACGAAAAAAGTCAAGTAATCAATTATTTATCACATTAGTGCGAGATAAATAGATATCTATTGATTTGATATTGTTTTGTTTAAAACTGAACAACGACGCAAGAAGTGAATATCAATTTAATTAATTAATCTATAAATGTGGAACTCAGCTATTTTTCTTTATAAACTGTTTTGCAATTATTTTCTAGTGTTTGTATGGGTGTAGTGGTTTATTTTCCGCAGCAAACTTTAATAGCTGGATGTCCCTTCTTATCGCTTTTAACCACTAAAATGTTAACACTGAAAACTATTTTTTTTTGAGTCAGGCGAACTAGAGCAACAACAGCACAAGTGCATTTTATGTGGCACTGCATGAGTTGATCTAGTCTTTTTTATTTAGCAAGCAAACTAGAGCAACCTATGCTGGTGCTATGCAAGAAGCACTCATGCTGGTTTCACGTAAAAAAAAAGCATCCATGCCAGTGTCACGTGTAAAATACCCATGCTGGTGCCACATACAAAGCACTTGTGCTGGTGTCATGTATAAAGCACCTGTGCTGGTGCCACATAAAAAGCACCCAGTATACCCTGGAAAGTGGATGATGTTAGGAAGGGCATCCACCTGTAGAAACCATGCCAAAACAGACAATACAAGCCTGGCCAGCCCTCCAGCTGGCCAACTCCTATCAAACCATCCAACCCATACCGGCATGGATGGAAAATGGACGTTAAATGATGATGAAACTAGAGCAAGCAGAGTCAGTGTTTTGCTGAAGAAGTACAACATAATAATAGGAGTATGATCTGAGCTTGTGACCATGGGGGTTATAGACAAGTCCCAGGATATTAAACCCATGGCCATCTTTTTTTCCAAATTGAAATTCAATACAAGCTAGAATCATTAATCTTTAATGTAGGCACGAGGCCATACAATCAACCAACTCAACCACGATACTTGACTAGTACTTATTTCATCAAACCTAGAAGGGCAAAAAGCAACACTGATCCGGATTGGATCTGAGATTATAAAGAGACATAAACTAAATAATGCAAAATTCATAATTTACTATAAACTAAATTTAGCAGAGCATGTCATTGAAAGAAGAAAATTGTTTACTTCCAATATATCATTATGTTGCGAACATTTCTTTACAAAACTTTTTAAAATAAAAATAAAAAGGATCAAAGGTCCTTCTTGAGCCATAGGCTCACAAGCCTGGTTTCCAGTATTCTGTGGCGTATATATTCACTCCACGGATGAGATGCAGGTCCATCATATGATTACTCATTTTGGCCAGCTGAGTGGACTGGAGCAACGTCAAATGAAGTGTTTTGCTCAAGAACACAATACATTACTTGGTCCAGGAATCGAAATCACTATCTCATGATCATGAATGCAACACCCCAACCACTAAGCCATGTGCCTCCACTTACAAAGCTTTACAAATTGTGAATTTCATAATGTTAACCATTCAAACATAAGATAATTCCCTTACTAAGCATTATATAAGAATACAAGATTCATCCTAATAAAGAATAAATGGGAACAGAAAAAAAGAACTATACAAATATTGTATGAAATTTTAAAGTGGAGTGTGCAGCTATGAAGAGCTGTATCAGTGCAAACTCCTGGCAGGGCCTCCCATCCTGGATAGACCAAAGGATAATTTTGGCCAGACTAATATGGTCACCTCTATCTAGTAAAAATCAAAGTTACAGAAACATTGATGAGAATTCAAAAACCAAGATGTGGGAGAGGAAGGCTTTCTCTCAGGGAAGCATGATACAATGCAACAAAATCCAAAAGGAAGCTACAAGGCTGACTCCTCCTCTGATTACCAAGAGAAGAGCTGTGAAAGAAGGGGTTGAGGTGATGGCAGCTGTCTGTGGAATAGCCAAGATCTAACTGGAGAGAAGCAGAAAAGGCATTTCAGAGTTGAAAACAGTGGGGGGGGGGGATAAGTCATTAATGGCCTTTGCTCCACAAGGAGTGAAGGGCTGAAGTAAATAAGTTGTTAATTTGCAGCAAAGTTATTTGATAAAGAGTGTAAACTTCAGTGTAGTGTAACTCAGATCAACAAAGAGAATATCCTTTTGAGAGCAAATCCTGGTTCTGAAACCAATCCTGGTTCTAACTAATCTCCTCTTGTATGCAAAAATCTCTAGATATTCTATATTCCAGACATCGGCTTACTAATGGAAAAATTATTTATGCAATTCCTCCAAATTTTCTATTGTTTTCAAAATTAATTTAAATGCAGACAGAATTTCAATAGAATTATTGTCACAAAGCAGTTGAATAGTGAAACCTTTTCTACTAATCTTTTAATAATGACTTGCCTGAAATCGACTGATTTTAACAATATGAAAGCTTTGTTTTAATAAGTTCTTATTTAAATTGGAAGGTTTTATTATAATTTTATAAGAACCTTTATTTAGTTATATATTCCAAACAGTAGTTTGGAATCTAAAACTGTTTGGAAAAAATATATTAATAAATGAAATGTGGCAATGATGAAACCACTATGTGATTACTTGATCTGCTAGAAGTAGTAAGCAAATCTCACTTAAATCACACACCTTCGGGAGCCATAATAAGATATTGTAGCTTTAGATATGCAACACCTAAAAGAACACCATTGTCATTAGTGAAAGCATTCAATCAACAACACTGACCTCAGACTAAACAACAACAACAACAATTAAATGTTAAAGCTATTTTACTAAATCCTTGTAAATTCTCACTTATTTCCAAAATTAACTGAAGTAGATAGACAGTGTATTATTAGAAATATGGTGACAAGAAGGTTAAAAAAATAATCTAATTGTTTATTACAGTCTCGTATAGGTTTTTTTGGCAAATGATTTGATCTGAAGTCATGTGTTGAAACAGATATTGTTATATTTTTGTTGGCTACGGGGGTTTTTTTCCACACTCCGTTTGTCAAATTGCCAACTGTTAAATACACACACACACATAAAGTACAGTTAATTAATTATTCACATTTTTATCATCTTTCTTTTCAGTCTGTTATTAGCATCCCATTTATATAAAAGTTGTAGTTATTTCATCAACATGGGTTGTAGGCAACCAAATCTGTTGTTTGGTTCAGCACCACTGCCTGGCTTTTGGCCATCCACCTTCAATGGAGTTCACTTTGTTGTAAGCATCTGAACCAGGCCTCGATCCTGAAGAGTACTCCCTCCGACAGGTTTTCTGAAAAGGGTTCCCTCTTCTGATTCCATCTAAGCAATTCTTTTATCTTTTATTTATTTTAGTCATAAGACTGCGACCATGCTGGGGCACCACCTTGAAGAACTTTTAGTCAAATGAAAATTGGCCCCAATGCTTATTTATTTTTTTAAAGCCTGGTACTTATTCTATCAGTCTCTGTTTGCCAAACAACTAAGTTATGGAGATGTAAGCAAACCAACACCTTCCATCTATCAAATCCGCTCACAAGGCTTTGTCCAAGGTACCAATTAGTGGGACTGAACCCAGAACTACATGGATGGGAAACAAGCTTCTAACCACCTAGCCACACCTGCACTTCTCCAATTAAGAAAAGATTTTTTCTTTTTAGAAAGACACCCATCTGTTTACTGTGTAGAACGGCTGAGTATTTCAGACATCTATCCTATTTAAGGAGATCTTCAAGAAGACTGAGCTGGGCTTTTGAATCACAGGTACATCATCTGATGGATCACCATACTGTTTTCATTTACTCAATTTCACCCATAAAGCTTGAGTTAATCAAAGGCTATGATAGAAGTCAAGATACTATAGAGTGGGACTGAATTTGGAACCTCGTGATTGAGAAGTGAACTTCCTAAACACTCAGCCATGTGCCCATAAAATACAAAAAAAAAAAAAAAAAAAAAACTAGTGTTTAAACTGACCATATCTGGTTCAAATATTCTGGCTGTTTTATATTCAAACTAGCTAGATTTAGCCTCTTTCACCTACCCTACACTGTCACCCTAAAACTAAACAATCACACCATTGAAATCTCAAATCTCAAAGATAATGCATGATTAATTTAAAACAATGTGAACAGATAAGTATTGCATTTAACAGAGTAATCCAAATGCTAAAAGGTTAAACGTGTGTATTCAGCTTAAATTAGGAAATGGTGAGGATTGAAATTTTGTAAATAGAATTGTAAGTCTTCACCATACATTGTTACCATGGATCTGAATCAGAATTGCCCTGGGTCTAAAAACACCAACAACAATTAGTTAACGTCGTGAAGGTAAATTTACAGAACCTAATAAGTTAAGTGTTATATTTGACCACTAGAACAATGCTAAACAACTTCAGTTTTGGGGTATTTCTATCTTTTACTTGCTTCAGTCATTGGACTGAGGTCATGCTGGGGCACTACCTTGAAGGGTTTAGGTGAACAAATAAATCAACTCCAGTACTTATATTTTCAAACCTGGTACTTATTTAACCAATTTCTTTTGCTGAACTGGTAAGTTACAGGGATGTAAATAACCCAACACTGGTTGTCAAGTAGTGGTGGGGAACAAGCACAAAGACACACATACATGAATACACACACACAACCCATGCCAGCTTGGAAAATGGATGTTAAATGATGATGATGGTACATATATACACACATATACACATACTCCAGGCTACTTTCAGTTTCCATCTACTGTATGTAAGTAAACAAAAGAATAAGCAAAACACAGACAGGCTTACACACAAACTGATGCAAAGAAAACAAAACAAAAAGAATAAGAAAAAGAGAAAAAAAAATCATTTTAAAATTAACAGTGGAAGGAAATAATATTCACAGATGTTGGCCTTAAAAGGTCAACAACTAGTTTAAAAGTAATTGACATTTTACTAATTAGAAACTGTGTGAGAGGTGTGTTTGTGTGGACAAGCTTTATTGCTAATGATGTTAGGATTTTATGAAGTGGTCTGGCAATTTTTAAACTTTTAAAGACATCACTAGATTTTACTGGAAGTAGAACTAAACTGTATTGTACTATAGGGGTTATGCGTTCAAGTCAGCTGTAGGTGTTTTGTTGTGTCACACTGGACAGGACACTCATTTATTATTTAAAATCATGGCTGTGTGGCTAAGAAGTTTGCTTTGGATTCAGTCCTATGATTCAGCACCTTGGACAAGTGTCCTTGATGATGGTACCAGGCAAACTGGTGCCTTGTGAGTGAAAATGGTAGACTGCTAGTGTTTTGTAGTCCATCGTGTGTGTGTGTGTGTGTGTGTGTGTGTGTGTGTGAGAGAGAGAGAGAGCGAGCGAGCGAGTGAGCATGCATCCAAATGTTGAAATTCACTGGGTGTGTTTGTCACAGCCTGAGCAAAACAGTAAGAGCAAGTTTACATTCCTTGTAGACATTATGACCAGTTACTATGCACTTTTGAAGACCTGGGAAATTAAAAACTTCTTACTAAAAAGAAAAAATAAACAGTAGGGTTCGTGATGGGAAGGCATCCAGCCAGATGCCCCAAATAAGTCTTGGTCCAAACCATGCCAGCATACAAAAACAGATATATAAATGTGTGTATATGTGTATGTATGCATGGATGGGTGGATCCATGTACCTTTGAACTGACACTGCTTCAATGGTGACGTTTATGTCTTGTAAACAAAACGTCAAGTAGTAGTTTGATATGCAAAAATGTAGAACAAAGTACCTCACTTGAAAAACAGGAAGGTCATTTAGCCACAGAATACTGCCTCAAGAATGCTCACCTAACCCATGCCAGCAAGATAAAACCAGACATAAAAGTAACGACACTGAAGTAATAGGCAGAATGTTCAAGGAAAGTTTACCTGCAAGAAACTATCATCCCTAAAAGAACAACCCCAAGAATAGTACAACTTAGGGCCACTGCTAACATTTTATGTACGTCAGGGGTTATTAATCTTTCTTGTTCCACCTACTTTATGATAACTTTTTTTTAACCCTGTGAATGCAGAAAGTGGATATTTCCTCTGAAAATTGTATTACTGTTAACTGCGCAAAGTGGTTTTACCCAACAGATTTGAAAAAAAAAAAAAGAAATGCTCCTTGTACTGCAAGAAGTGGAGACACTTTTTGCAAAGACAATTTTTCAGATTTTCTTAATTTTTTTTTTCCTTCATATATTTCATCAAATATATCTTTAAAGAGCAAGAATAAAATATGTTTAGTGGTGGATATGGAAAATATTGCAGGAACAGAAAATATCAATTCAATTTTTTGGTGGATAATTAACACCATTACAGAAATGACCATGAAATTTAATTATGCCGTCAAAGGGTTAAAGAAATATATCTCGTCTCTGTTTTGGTCAATAATTTTAAGTTTGCATTCCTACCATAATAAAACTAACAAAAAAAGAAATTTAAAAGACTATTTTTAAGCATTATTAAGTTCAAATAAATAATGGTAAAAAAAGGGCAAACAACAATGCTATTTCACCTATTTATGAACTAATGATTATGAACAGATCGTAGAAAAAGACAATCATTTGAATTACACTACTCTAATGATGACAGAGTAATTAATTAACAAAGTATACAATACAGATCATTAAATACAAAATAGGAAAGAAGAAAAAATGCCATTTTCTTGACTAGGAGATCTACTTCAAATGTTCTTTCAGCTTCAGATTTTTAAATTTCATATTTGAAGAAAGAAAATTTACACATGCAGAATCAAACAAATTTTCCCCCTGGGTAGGCAACATTTACCAGAATTTTGAAGCCCTTGATGTAAACTTTTTTTTTTTTTTGCTCTCAGACTATTTTCTTCATCTTTGAAGTTTTGTTGAACTTGGCTCAGGATCGAACCTGAAACCTTCACGACATTGCCATTTTAACATAGTTTTAAGCGATAGTCCCAAGAACTGCCTCCATATATTCTTTTTGGTATTTGGGGGTCTTTGCTGATAATTGCTGGTATTTGTTTCCAAGAGAGTTTTTAGAGTCACTATCACACAAGCAGTCTCCTTTGAAAACCTTTCTGTTCAAGGGCGAAATACAACCTTACTAGAAACAAGTGAGGGTTAGTTACAGTAAAGGCTCTGCCTCAACAACTTCCATCTGACTCATGCAAGCACTGGAAAGTGGACATTAACAAAATGATGATGATGATAATGAGTCAGCAGGGTAATATGCAATACACTTCTTGCCAAACTAGGTAGTGTTAATTAATCCTGAGTAGTTGGGAGCAGGTACTAAGAATGATATTTTTTGAGAAAGTTGCCTAGGTGGTAGTAAGATGATTTCTCAACTGCCTAATATTAAGAAAACCACTGTTAATCAGTGATCCTATGGTGGACCATTTTAATTTGTGGAAAAGATTATCTTTACCCTTTCACAGCTGCAGGTGACTTTGGTCCATGTACCAGCAAGTAGTCAATATCTGGTGCTGCCATGTATAAAGCACTGGTGCTGGTGCCACATTAAAAAAAAAGCACCCAGTATACTCTGTAAAGTGATTGGTGTTAGGAGGGCACTCAGCCATAGACACCATGCCAAAACAGGTAATTGGAGCCTGCTGTAGCTTTCCAGCTCCTGTCAAACTGTCTAACCCATGCCAGTATGGAAAATGGGCATTAAATGATGATGATGATAATTGTGTTTAATGAACCACTGGTAGCTGTTGGCTATGATCTATTTTAAAGTCCTGCTGTTTGTTACACCAACTGTGCTGCAGTTTCTTGGCTGTTTACTTCCTGTTTTTCATGTTCAGAATGCTGTTAGCAAGTGAACATTCAAGGTTTTCCATCCCCATTCCTACCATGTGTGTTTTGAAAACAAATTATGTACATATAGCAACAACAATTCACCAAAACCACAAAATAAAGTACTGAAGAGAACTTTAAATGCAAGTTTCTGATTCAGAATTTAGTGCTAGTTTGGACTCCATTATTCATTATCCTCTTTTCTTAAAGATGGTAATGTGCATTTGTATTCGAAGGTGATTTTTGCTGCTATTTCAAGCAAGCTGAATCATCATACTCAGGTTCCTTTGTTTTCTCAACATACAATAATGTCTAAAATCATAGTTAAACCACCTTGGTAAAGCTTATCCATGAGGGGCTCTGTCCAGTCAACCATCTCCCCCCTCTCACATTTCATCCCCCAACACCCAAAAAGCACTAGCGATGGTGTCACGCAAAAGCACTGGTGATAGTGCCACATAAACACACTGGTGACGGTGCCACGTAAAAGGCACCCAGTACACTCTGTAAAGTAGCTGGTGTTAGGAAGGGGATCCAGCTGTAGAAACCAAGTTGAAACAGACTATGGAACCTGGTGCAGCTCTCTGCCAAGTCAGCTCCTGTCAAAGCATCTAGCCCATGCTTGCAAGGGAAATGGATGTTAGATGATGATGATGATGATGAATGAATATTGACTATCTAAAACCATATTCATCTTGACAGTGTGTTACTGGGGAAACCCATGTCATAACACTAAAGTAGTACTACAAGATAAATCATCAACATTGTTTTTTGCAATACTTGTATGGGTCAGACAGAATTTGTTGAGGCAGATTTTTCTACAGTTGAATGCTTTCCAGTTGCCAACCCTTTCTTTCTTTACAAGCAAGGTAATATTTCCCTCATAACTGGACATGTTTTTATGGAAGACTGGAAATGAAGAATACAGCTTGAAAGATGGTGACACCTACAATTATCATGCACTATCAAGATGAGGAAGTGCACGCACACACATACACACATTTACAACATACTTCTTTCAGTTTCTGTCTTCCAAATCCACTCACAAGGCTTTGGTTGACCAGGAGCATTAATAGAAGACACTTGCTAAAAGTGCCATGCAATAGGATTGAACCTAAGGCCACATGGTTGGGAAGCAAACTTCTTAACCACACAGTCATGCCTTTTCAATATTTTTCCTATTAAAAAAAGTATTAAAATAACTCTCAACAGTAATTTTTGAAAATGAATATACTTTTATATTTCATAAATATTAATTTCTCTCTTGGGTAAAAGGAACAGTTATAATTGATTAAATTGTCCCTACTGTATAAGTGGTACTTTATTTTAATTCAAACACCTCAGAGATGAAAAGCAAAAAAGATTTTGACTTAGAACACATTATTAATTAATGAACTAAAATTTTAAAAAACAGTAGAAAAGACTTTTAAAGACAACTTTCCTTCTAAAGATAAGAAACATGTTTATTAAAGATAATAACATTTTATAAACGATCTAGTCTATGTTTATGGCACCTGAGAGAATTGAAGTGATATAGAATTAAGTGTACAGCCTAAATACCTTTCCTAGATACCTACAACAGATTTAAACCAAAGATCTAGGAGCTGGCAGTCCAAAATGTATATCTACTTGGCCATTTCATTTCTGCTAGTTGTGAGCGAAAAAAGTTAAAAAGCTTAGGTTAAAGAAGCCTTTAACACTTAGTCCAGTTCCCTTTGTTAAGTTCACAAAGGTTGAAAGCTGAATTGGGAAGGAAGGCAAAAGATCTCAGCCTGCAAAATGAAAGCCTCTAATGCTGATGCACATAATGAACATATAGCTTTTTAATTTATTATTTTTCATGGTTTAGTCAGAAGGAAGAGACAATATCCATGATCTTTGTACATACATTGAGATTGATAAGATTGGTTTCAAATTTTGACACAAGGCCAGCAATTTTAAGGGACAGGGTAACTTGACTGGCACTTATTTTATTGATTCTGAAAGAACAAAAGGCAAAGTCGATCACGGCGGAATTTGAACTCAGAAGTAAAGTTGTGAAAAATGCCGCTAAGTATTTTTTCCGGTGTGGCAATGGTTTTGCCGGTCCACTGCCTTACTGAGACTAATGAGATTAATACAGTTTTTATGTTCCGCTTGACCATTTGTAAATCAACATCTAGAGGAAAAGTAGAGCAAGGAAGGAATACCACAATTTGGCCTTTTGGGTGAAATGGTTAAACAGGATGCTGGGAAAGAAGATGAAATACAGTAGGGGTGATAAGAGATAGAAAGAGGCATTTTGGGTTTTGGATGGGCTTGAATGTATAAGGTATAAAATTATAAAGTATAGTGAAGTAGAGGTTGTTGTAGAAGTGATAGAGTAGACAAAGAAACAACTTGTCTGTGGGCCAGACGTCAAGGAGCATGGTGATGAGTGTCTTTGCTATTCAGATGGATGCAGTTTTGTGTAAGAGAACAAAACTTCGTCACAGATCTTATTTCACTTCTGTACAAAGTCAACAACCGTTCAGCTGTTTTTTGGTCCAAAAGAAAGAGCCTTTGCCATGGCTGTTTCCCCATAATTTTTACTCCCAAAAGTTTCAATCCAACAAGGCTGTATGTAAAGAGGGCATAGAGTGGCTTTTTAAGGATGCCATCATGATGACGTATACCAGTCATAGGTTAAGGCCTGCAGGTATTTCTGAATGGTATGCCTTAACCCATTAGTGTTCTGCCAAAATTAATGCTTATTTATTCTCATTGTTTTGAACTAATCATGCATTATCTTGTGGCTTTGAGATTTTGATGGGGCAACCGTTAATTTTTAGAATGATATTGTAAGGTTGGTGGGAGAAGCCAGATCTGGCCAGTTTAAACATAAAACAGGCAGAATACTTTTGGCCGGATATGGCCGGTTTAATTGCTAAAGGGTTACTCTTTTACTTGTTTCAGTCATTTGACTGCGGCCATGCTGGAGCACTGCCTTTAATCGAGCAACTCGACCCCGGGACTTATTCTTTTGTAAGCCCAGTACTTATTTTATCGGTCTCTTTTGCCGAACCGCTAAGTAACGGAGACATAAACACACCAGCATCAGTTGTCAAGCAATGCTAGGGGGACTAACACAGACACACACACGCATATATATATATATATATATCATCATCATCGTTTAACGTCCGTTCTCCATGCTAGCATGGGTTGGACAGTTCGACCGGGGATCTGGGAAGCCAGAAGGCTGCACCAGGCTCCAGGCTTATCTGGCAATGTTTCTACAGCTGGATGCCCTTCCTAATGCCAACCACTCCGTGAGTGTAGTGGGTGCTTTATATATATATATATATATATATATATATATATACACACACACATATATACGACGGGCTTCTTTCAGTTTCTGTCTACCAAATCCACTCACAAGGCTTTGGTCGGCCCGAGGCTATAGTAGAAGATACTTGCCCAAGGTGCCACGCAGTGGGACTGAACCCGGAACCATGTGGTTGGTAAACAAGCTACTTACCACACAGCCGGAAAATTAGTTTGAATTGTTTTTGTAGTGTGGCCTGTCTGATAATGAGTATGTCTCATGCGATCAGTTTGTTGAAAAAGGTTGGCCATGACTGAAATACACTGACAAACTGTTGTAGCTGCATCTGGCAATAGCTAGGAGGTTGTAGTAACAGTAGCCAAGATCTCCAAACTCAAAGCAAAACAATGCAGCTGGAAACAATCAAACATATAAACAGTGCGATCACACAATGTGCTGATGCTGGAGAGAGGAGCGGAGTCAGACATGCAGAAGGACTGTTGCATTACAAACTTGCCAAACTCGTAAATGGTGAAAATAGTGTTGATAATGATTAGGATGATGATTGCAACAATGGTGTTATGATGATGATGATTGTAATTTTATTTATTTTAATTTTTTTTTATCAGATATTCAAAAGAGAAGGGGCACTGCCTATGACCTTCATCTCCTCCCAGAGTGGTGACATTGATGCATTTGATGTTCAGCTTAAACAGCTGTAAGGAAAAAAAAAAAAAAATGGGCAGTGATGAAATTCCAAAGGACAACTGTTTTAGGGAGAAGGAATTTGGCGAAATGTTTAGATGGTGGTGGTGATGGTAATATTGATTATGATGACAATGAAGGTGATGGTGGTAATGATGATGATGATAATGATGAAGTGAAGGAAAGGTGATTGTTCTGTCCATTAGATACTCCCCTCCCAAACAAACTACCAATCTAGCCCGGCAACTCCCCTAGCTACAAACAGGCCACAAGTCAAATCGATGAAAATAGCCAAAAACATTTTTCAGCAAATGTTTTGGCTGCATCTCCACACATTTCTCACATTTCTCCATTTACCATAAATTTCACGATACGATAAAAAGAAATGAATTTTTTTCTTTCTAGTTTTTTTCTTTATTTTTTTTTTTTACTTTTTTCATATCAGAAATACTGTTTGATGTCAGTCTCTTTTTAGATCAATGCTGATCATTGATTTTGCTGGACCACACCAGAGAGACGTGCTAGCAAATTTCTGTCGGGCAGACGGGGCAGGTGGAGTACTAGTGAAAGAGAGAGAGAGGGAGGGAGAAAGTGTGAGAGAGAAACAGGGGAGGAATGACCAATCACCTCTCTCCATGTAGTCCTGTTATTTGCAGTTCACTCGCATCTAATCGCCCCTTTCATCTATTCTCTATAGAGAGAATAAAAAAAGAAAGTAGCACCAATCATTTCCTGAGTAATTCACGTTCTAAAACCCTCTTTATATTTTCTTTCTTCTTTCTGTTGTTAGTTTTCATTTCATTTCTTTCTGTTTTTGAGGAAGGGGGAAAGCATATATTGAACAAACCATTCTTTTTTTAATGTCTGCATTTAATTGTATATATAACCTCTGTCTGTCTGTCAGTCTGTTTGTATGTATATGTGTGTGTGTATGTATATGGATGTGTGGTATCTACATAAACTTTTATATTTATGTGCGTCTGAGCATAAGTGTGTGTGTGTAGTCAAACACACACACACAAATACACTCTCTCGCTCTCTCTGACAACACTGTGTCATCATTTGCCTCAGTTCTCAAACTGATCAAGGCCTGCAGTGAGGTGTATCACCACAGGTTACAAACCTGGGTTACCTTGATATCTGTAACATTCCCATTCCTATCTTCACCATTTCTTTTGGCCAATATTACCAATGGGACAGACCTACATTGGACAATTTACAAATTATATCCTATATCCTATACATTTATCTACTTTGGTCATGTCAGCCTCCCAACCTCCATTATGTTATGGTAATGAGTGCTCTTTCTTTCGACAGTCAACATTAAAAATGTATTTGTGTGTGTGTGTGTATATATATATATATATTATATATATATATATATATATATATATATATATATATATATATAGTGGCTGTGTGGTAAGTAGCTTGCTCACCAACCACATGGTTCCGGGTTCAGTCCTACTGCGTGGCACCATGAGCAAGTGTCTTCTACTAAAGCCTTGGGCCGACCAAAGCCTTGTGAGCGGATTTGGTAGATGGAAACTGAAAGAAGCCCGTCGTATATATGTGTATATATATATACATATATGTATGTATATATATATATGTATGTGTGTGTATCTGTATTTGTCCCTTCAACATCGCTTGACAACCGATGCTGGTGTGTTTACGTCCCCGTAACTTAGCGGTTCGGCAAAAGAGACTGATAGAATAAGTACTAGGCTTACAAAGAATAAGTCCTGGGGTTGATTTGCTTGACTACAGGTGGTGCTCCAGCATGGCCACAGTCAAATGACTGAAAAGAGTAAAGAGTATATATATATATATATATATATATATGGTGGACTCTCCTGTTGAAGACAATGTACGAGCATTCAGCCTTTGCCAAATGACCTGCACAAATGATTTGCTTATAGTGATCAAATGTTTGTGCCACACATTAGCTAGTTCTCTCCGTCAAATTGACATTGTCTGAACAGGTGCACAGTGTACCATGCAACTGATGAAGTGTTTTCTCAAGAACACAATGCACCATCTAGTCTAGGAATTGAAATCACAATCTTGCGATCATGAGTGCAACACTCTAACCACTAAGCCATGTACCCTCTCTAATACACACACACACAGATATGCATACTAGTAAAACTGATTTTTTGGACACTCATGCTCCAAAACTTCTAATTGGCACTGATTTACAAGCAGGAACTTCTAATTCCTGTTTCACAGCACCTCGTATCTTCACAGTACAGTATTAATAAACTTGTATCATTTATGCTAACGTACAGGTACCTGTATTTCATTTAGTTATTTAAGTAAATTTAATATTTGTTTAAATTAGAAGTGACCACATCAATTTGGTAAAAATCATTAATATAGAAAAGTTTGGGAGCCAAAGGTTCCAGTAATGTTCTACCTGTGTGTGCGTATCCTCCTCTGCTGCCACTACCATCATCATCATCATCATTTAACATCCATTTTTCCATGTCGGCATAGGTTGGATGGCCTGACAAGAACAGATGAGCCAGAGATCTCCAAGTTCTATGTCTGCTTTGGCATGGTTTCTACAGCTGTATGCCCTTCCTAACACTAAATACAAGAGTGTACTGGGTGATTTTTAATTAGAACTAGCACCAGTGAGGTCACTAAGTAATTGATGAGATAAGACCCCTCCCTCAACTGTGTTGGATATAGACAGGAGGAATAAGGTACTAAGAGAGACAAAGCGCTAGCTATATATATATATGCATTTATGCATTCTTGTGAGTCACTGCTGGGATGATATTTGTCTTGATCCAATATACTGTGTTTTTAACACAGCAAGTCTATGAAAAGATTTCTTTTCTCGACAAAAACCACAACCTCACACCATTCTGTGTATCTGTTGTGTGTATATAGATATATATATATATATATATATAGGCACAGGCGTGGGTGTGTGGTAAGAACTTGCTTCCCAACATCACATGGTTCCAGGTTCATTCCCACTGTGTGGCATCTTGGGCAAGTGTCTTCTACTATAGCCTCGGGCCAACCAAAGCCTTGTAAGTGGATTTGGAAGACGGAAACTGAAAGAAGCCCATTGTACGTATGTATATGTGTGTGTGTGTGTATATATATACATATATATATATATATATATATATCTCATCATTGTTTAATGTCTGCCTTCCATGCTGTCATACATCTATGTATGTGTGTGTGTGTATGTATATATCTGTCTTTGTGTCTGTTGTTGTCCTCTACCACAGTTTGACAACCAGTGTTGGTGTGTTTATGTCCCTGTAAATTAGCGGTCCAGCAATAGAGACTGAAAGACTAAGTACTAGGCTTTAAAAAAAAAAAGCCCTGAGGACAATTTCTGCAACTGAAAAACCCTTATATATATATATATATATATAATATATATATATATATATAAATATATATACACACACACACACACACACATATATATACACATAAAAAAAAATACATCTATATATACATACACAAAATACTAAAATTAAAATTCTGTTTGTATGTGTGTTCCTCAATTTTAGACTGAATAAGGCATTGCATGCATATTTGACAAGCCTTTGTGTCTGAAAAAGTTTCAAGCAAATCTGAAAATCTGATTCGTAGATGCTTCAAAACAAGAGTAGTTTTGTTCATTATTATACCAACAAGTTTCTAAATGTTGTCACCATTGCCACAGCAAGGAGAATAAAAAGGATGTGCAGAGTAATACACACACACTCACACAGAGGAAAGATACACATAGACACAAACATACATACAGCTCTAAGAGACAAAAGGATAATACATTCATGAAGTTTAATACACATGCAACACACACACACACACAAACAGTTGCATTAATACAAGCACGCAGATTCAATGAATGAGTTTATTTACAAAAATAGTATCTATAGTCTTACATAACGTGCGGAAACTATGATTGTTATTTGTTTTCAATAGTTCTCATACACTCAAACATTTTGCATTTTCTCCTTATGCCTCTGTCTCTCCCTATTTCATTCTCACTTTCATGTAGATAAATAGATAAATAGATAGACAGAGACATAGATGTGTATACAGTGATCCCTTGCTACTTCGCGGTTCAACTATTGCGGATTCACGATTTCATGGATTTAAAATATATATATATATGAATGCCTAAAATTTTTCATTAAATTCATTAAAATATTAATAATAAATATTATTTCCTAGTCTAGGAACAACAAAACAAGCGTAAAATAGCAAAAAGCATATACAGGGGTATTTGAACTTAAGACGGGCTGTGAATGGTGCAATGGAGAGAGATGACGAATCACAGCTATTTTGTAATCTGGCCTGTGTAACAGTAACAATCATTATTTTTTTAATCTAAAGTGTTATTGCTTAACAGTTGTCCTTGTTATTAATAGACCACTGTAATGGGTGGATTGTTGACAATACAGGGAGGGTTTTAAAAGTCCAAATACACGTTAAATAAATACTGTAAATATGGTGTCCCTACTTTGCAGAAATTCAGTTATCGCGGCCGGTCTCGGAACCAATCTACCATGATAAATGAGGGATCACTGTAATATATAGTGAACATATTTAAGTATGAAAGACACAAATGTGTTTCAGTTTTATCTTTTTTATAACAGTTTTTTTCATATTTTCATAGAAGTTTCTTGCAGTGAGTTTGGAACAATAAAATTCCTAAATATATACTTAAGAGCTCCCTTTCTTTATTCCATGCTTGCACGGATTACACAGATATGTTCTTCGAGGCATTGTTTTACAACCAGATACCCATCTCTCTCACTGCCTCTCTCTCTCTCTCTCTCTCTCTCACACACACACACACACACACGAGTATGGTCTCATGTGTGTTTATTTACATTTGCATTTCTCAAAAAAAAAAAAAAAAAAAATCACTGAAATACAAGTGGTGATGTCATTTCTCCTGTCAACAAAATATCTGTTGGCTTTGAGCCTTGAATAAGGGATCTCTTAAGGATAAGTGACAGGAAGTGCATCCAACTGTAAAACAATGTTCCAATAAGTATATTTGTCTGACCCATGTTAGCAAAGAAAAGAACGAATGTAAAAAGTGAACATATGGTGAGTGTGTGTGCATGTATGTATATATGTAAATTAATGTAAATATTTAATGTCTCAGGTTAAGGTTGCAGGTTGAGGCTTGGACTTCAGTCATTTCAGAAGTTGCGAGTCATTTTCTTCCATAGGCGTAGGAGTGACTGTGTGGTAAGTAGCTAGCTTACCAACCACATGGTTCTGGGTTCAGTCCCACTGTGTGGCACCTTGGGCAAGTGTCTTCTACTAAAGCTTCGGGCCGACCAAAGCCTTGTGAGTGGATTCGGTAGACGGAAACTGAAAGAAGCCTGACATGTATATATATATATATGTATGTATATGTTTGTGTGACTGTGTTTGTCCCTTCAACATCGCTTGACAACCAATGCTGGTGTGTTTATGTCTCCATCACTTAGTGGTTTGGCAAGAGAGACCGATAGAATAAGTACTAGGCTTACAAAGAATAAGCCCTGGTGTCGATTTGCTCGACTAAATGCGGTACTCCAGCATGGCCGCAGTCAAATGACTGAAACAAATAAAAGAAAAAAAAAAAGAATTTGCAAGACTGACAGATGTCACTCCATCTATCTTTCAGGATGCATGCACACACACACACACACAGAGTTACATTGTCTGTTCCCTTATATATGTGAGACTACATTTTTCAACACATCCTTTCCTAATTAAAGAAGGTAGTGTGTGATTTGATGTAAATTCAGCTGTTCTGTCTAGAAAGTTACATGCCAGCATTGGAACCTTTCCATGTTGTCTCTAAGTAAACTCTGACGCTGTATAGCCTCAAATGAAATATAGTCAAAAAGCTATGATGAAAGACATTCCAGACATGACACTTGCATCATTTGTATGTTAAAAACTTTATTGCTCAATTGTCTTTATATATGAATGTGATTTGTGAAGGTTCAGGCCGCTGTTTCCAGCAATTTAAATAACTATGTATCAGCTGGTGTTCAACAAAATTGCAGAAAAAATATTTCTGCCTCTCTCCCCCTCTCATTCCATCTTACACATTTTATTTCATATCTTCTCAGCAGGTGGTTGAACTAACAGGTTAGTCAGTTCATTAATTCAGTGGCCATCTCAAGAGACAGTGTCTTATATTGAATAGATAATTGATATTTTAAAGTTCTTATATCAAAATCAACTGTTTACTTATATACAATATACACACATGGAGATTCCATTAGGAACAGAGGGAACCAAAATTAAACTAAGATACTCAATACATCATATAGAGGATATATTAATAAATGAAAAGAGACTCTTTACTAGGACTAGTGCTGATACATTCCTGGGGAATTAATTTATCAGCTCTGAAAGTTTTTAATGTAAATATGTTTGTGTCCAAATGAGGTTGGACAAAACCAGTTCAATAGCATTTGTAGGTATGATCAATTAAATGGTGTAGGGATTGATAGAAGAGTAAATTTATAATAATACCAAGGCAGGAATAAAAGAAGAAAAAAAACGGTCTAGAGTGGGGTGTAAGAGAAGGTGCAAAATATCACAGTAATGTAAAACTAACAAAAGAATGTGTGAAGAAAATAAACAGATTAATGAATAATATTTTACAGACTACAAAGTAAATTTTGAATGCAATGTAGCCGTGAAAACAGCAGAAAGATTGGGTATTTTTATCCTTATAAGATGGAAAAAGTTACCAGCAGGCGGCTAATAAACAATATACACACACACACATACACCATGTATGTGTGCATGTGTTTATGTATGTATATATATATATATACACTTATGTGTGTGTGTGTATGCATGTATGTGTATATATATATATGCATGTGTGTGTATACATATGTGCGTGTGTGTGTGCATGTTTGTATATATATAAATGTATGTACTGTAGTATTTATTTGTGTATTGTAGCCCAATTTTTTTTCACTAACAACTCAGTATAAACTAGTGTGACTTATTCACAAGTAAATATGGTGTCATCATCATCATCATCATCATCATCATTTAGCGTCCACTTTCCATGCTAGCATGGGTTGGACGGTTCAACTGGGGTCTGTGAAGCCAGAAGGCTGCATCAGGCCCAGTCTGATCTGGCAGTGTTTCTACGGCTGGATGCCCTTCCTAACGCCAACCACTCCGTGAGTGTAGTGGGTGCTTTTTACGTGCCACCCACACAGGAGCCAGACGGAGCAGGCAAACGGCCACGGACGGATGGTGCTTTTTACGTGTGTGTATATATATATATATGTATATGCATACACACACACACATATATATATACATATGAAATGGAGCAAAAAAAAAAAGAAGACAAGTGAGGTTCATGATTAAATGATCAAAATATTAGTCTGGTGCCTGGAGAAGTGGAAAGGGTTAACTATGATGCTTCAGACATTGTCCTTCAACACTTTGTTGGCTGTCTTACATGGTAGCTGTTGATTGACCAGAAGTAGCTGGCTGCCCATGTTTGGTGTTCAAAGACTAGAGAGCAAACAGGAGGTGAACAGTGTATCTCTACATGTATTCATGAGTGGGAGTGTAGAAAAATGGTTTTATGTGAGTGTATTCACGTGTGTGTGTGTTTGTGCATGCATGCGCACATGTGTATATGATATAAAATGTTGTTTTAGTGTTGGTTTGTATGCATGTGTGCATGTAAGCAAGATAATTACTGTGTGCGTGTTTGTGTAGTGCATGTGTACGTGGCCAGCCATGTGTGTTGAACGTGTAAGAGAACATGTTTATATTTTGTTCAATGTATGTTTTTGTGTGTGTTTGTGTTTGTGTGCATGTGTGTGTAAGTGGGCAGGGTGTCTGAAAGGCATATGTGTTTTGAGAAAGAAAATAAAATGCAGCTCTTGGTGAAGCTTGGAATTTGAGGATGTAGTGTGTGAAGCCAAAAGCCAAGCAAAATATGTGTTAAGTGGTCCACAGAATAGAAACAGCAAGAGACAAATGCTTAGTTGCTAAGCCATATGCTCCACAAACAGGTTAGTCGAACGGCAGCTGGTTTGATTGATATAGAAGACATTGCAGAGGGAGTATTTGAGGCAATTGGTTAACACTGATAGAGGTAGGTGCAGTTTTCAAATTTGTATATATGGAAGGTGTAGACGTTGGATCCAGTAAGAGAGCTGGTGTTGTTGGTGTAAACATAGGTACTGCAATGGGCCAAAGACAAGAGACAAATGTGGATAGAATACAAGGAGTGGAAGGATCAGTAAGTAGTATAGGCTGTGTATCTATACAAGGGAGCAAGGCAGGGGTGGGTGGATCAGGTTAGGGGAGGATAGTACAGCTCTTATGGCAGAAGAATAAAGAAGTTAAGAGGTGATAAATATAGAGAGAAGAAAGGTAGTTAGGGGAAGACAGGAGTGTAGCTGAATAGACTGGAGAGATGAAGGCAGCTTGGACTAAGAAGTGGGAGGGATATCCACTCACAATGTAGAAAAAGACCACATATTGGGAGTGGGTCTAACAGTCATGGTTGTAGTTGCACAAATGACAAGATGGAGGAATTGGGAGCAAGAAATAGCATGCTTAGTGTGGAGGCGTTAGGAGGAGGAAAAGTCAAGCTAGGAGTGGCAGTCAAAAGAAGGTGATGGAGGGAAAGGAGTGGCTGACATGGTCCATGAAGTCTTCTAAGATTTATATATATTCTTATACACACACACACACACACTAATGTTCATTTCTATGTCAAGTTATATATAAAAACAATTTAACTAGTTAAACTTGTACCATACTGGTGTTCCTTTCAGATGTGAGTTTTCTATTCTCAGTCGCTTAAAAACCATGGAAACTGGAATGAGTTCTTGCCTAGTGTGCCTGCAGTCTCAAAACAAACTTTATTGCGATCAGTTTTCATTACTTCCACTTCCACACGTTTCATTTATTTTCAATGATGGCACTTCCTTAGATAGCTGTCATCCTCCATACATATAACATTTGTACTGTGCAGTCTTCCTTCTTGCACACTTCATCTGATTCTGCTTATACTGTTTTCCCTCTCAGCTTATTTGTACTTTGACATTCAGGCAAACAGATACTACACATCCAGCAATGCTTGCTCACTTTTCTTTCTAGCCTTTGCAAGTTCTCTACATTCACAGTTCTGTCTCACACCAGCATCTTACCACGTGCCCTCCATGCTAAAGAAGCAGCCTTCTGTTGCCAACAGAGGAAGGAATTAGCTCCCTGAATTTTCCTAGCCCATTCTTACTTAAGCTACTAAATTTCTGAGCAACCCTCCCATATGCTAATTAGGTCACTAAAGTACCAGACACTATCTACAACAAGAGAGTTATCTAAGCTATTTGAGAGAATCTATTTCCTGAAAGCTCTTAATGCTTACGGCTCTTGTTATCTGCTGCATATGAGATTGTAGGTGTTCACATTGTAATTCTTATAAGTCTATGATGCACAATGTATGGAATTTCTACTCACTCCTTTTCTGCATACAGAACACAGTAATTTCCTTGATGGTATCAGGGTTCTGTCTTCCTTCCTGCTTATTTAAGCTTTTAAGTTCACTTTCAAGTCCTTTTTAGTTTTCTTTTGAGGCTAGAATATTTGTTCTAAATTTTCAAGTCATTAGAAAATAGGAGTTCCCAAGGATGGCTAGTCCTTAAATTGCTCTATTTTAGCTAGAAGGACTTTAATAAATGGGAGGTGGCTCAGAATTGAGTCCTAGTGAACCTCTAGTGGCATGATGAACATGTTGCCAACTATTACCTTACTGATTGCACTTCAATACATGGCTTGCACAGCTCACACAAACTATTTATCTACCCCTACCTTCCTTAGTGGCCACTAGATCATTGAGTGAAAGATTCTGTCAAATACTTTCTAGACATTACAATAAACACAAGTTTATATCATTTGTCCCTACATATGTTTCACCATTGTGGTTGTTTGGTATTCTGCAATGGATGTTCTAAGTGCAATTAGATGCTTAACCACAACAGATCACCAGGGAACATTAGTCCTCTAACTAAAGTGATCCAAATAATTGCAATAGGGAAACATGTATAGGAACAAATAATACAAATGAGTACTTATCATAATTTCTCATACATTTGCTCTGTATATCTTAATTACCAATACTACTAAGCACATTAGTTGCGTAACCACTATACTGGAAGCAAACTGGATAAGGATTTTGTACATGGAGCTCTAAACTTAACGGTAGCAGTCATATATCTATTTCTACACACAAACTACACATGGGAGTGGCTGTCTGGTAAGTAGCTTGCTTACCAACCACATGGTTCCGGGTTCAGTCCCACTGCGTGGCATCTTAGGCAAGTGTCTTCTGCTATAGCCTCAGGCCGACCAAAGCCTTCTGAGTGGATTTGGTAGACAGAAACTGAAAGAAGCCCTTCGTATATATGTGTGTGTGTGTATATGTTTGCGTGCTTGTGTTTGTCCCCCCAACATCGCTTGACAACCAATGCTGGTGTGTTTACGTCCCCGTAACTTAGCAGTTCAGCAAAAGAGACCAATAGAATAAATACTAGGCTTCAAAGAATAAGTCCTGGAGTCAATTTGCTCAACTAAAGGCGGTGCTCCAGCATGGCCACAGTCAAATGACTGAAACAAGTAAAAGAGTATTTCTGTTGAAGAGCGTAGGCTCGAAACGTTAAAGACTTGTTTTATTTATATTTCCTGAACGCCATACTAATACAATTGTTCGTTTGTTTTCCACCTGCCTTCGTCTTTTGTCTATTTTCATAAAGCTTCCCGTTATATATATATATATATATTTACAACAGAAAAGGCTTACGTGGTCTTTATGTGTATTTCCATCTTCTCTTCCTTTCTTTCTTTTGAATATAAGTTATCAGTTGATTGCATCTCCACTACTACCATAATGCTAAATCCCTGTCTTTCTCTTCTGCCTCTTCCTGCTCCTCTCTGATAGCCTTTTCTGCTTCCATTCTTCCTCTATCCCCCCCCACCCTGCTTCTCGATCTTTCCATTGAGGACTTCTCTATCTCTTTCTTTCTGTCTCCCCCCACCTTCTCTTGCTCACTGCTTTATTACTATCAAATCTTTTTACTTTCTTCCTACCCCTCTCTTTCTCTTTTATTATT
The DNA here is from genome assembly GCF_006345805.1 of Octopus sinensis. Classification (NCBI taxonomy): domain Eukaryota; kingdom Metazoa; phylum Mollusca; class Cephalopoda; order Octopoda; family Octopodidae; genus Octopus; species Octopus sinensis. The sequence continues at coordinate 34,186,026 of NC_043010.1, forward strand.
ACCACCTCCTACTTTCATTCACTTGCCTCTCTTTCTTCCAGTATTTGTTGCTTTTGTATTCATTTAATTTTAATTAATTAAAGCAGGAAGTTAAATTTTGTGGGCGCAAGTCCATGACTAAATGTAGTATTCCCTTTTATTAGCAATTCATATACATTAACTCTTTCTAATTTTGGCACAAGGTCATCAATTTTGAGGAAATGGGGGAAGATCGATTACATCAAGTCCAATGCTTGATTGATACATATTTTATTGACCCCCAAAAGGATGAAAGACCAAGCTGACCTCAGTAGAATTTGAACCCAATATAAAAAGCCAGAAGGAATGCTGCTAAGCATTTTCTCCTATGCACTAATGATTCTGCCAGCTTGCTGTCTTAATCCATACCCGTTAATAAAAATACAATTGTAGGTTAAAAGGAAATTGAAAAATTTAAATTTTAAATATAAATGCAATTGCTACGTAAAAGAAAAAATGCAGTGGTTTTGCAAATGTAAGTGGTGAATGTCTAATTAAAATGTAAGAAGATATGGAAAAGTAAATAAACCAAGAGGGGAAAAGGGAAACTGAAAGACAGAAAGAGTGAGAGAGATAGAAAAAGATAGCAAGTATGTAATGGAGTCTGAGCCACATTGAAATTTTCAACTGCTATTGAGGCCTTTTGGAGAACATGCATGCCAATGGTAAAGGCAAGTGCAAAGACAACACTTTCCCAAAATATGAGACATAGATCCTATGATTCATTGCAATATCCTCTTTTTTATGGCAGTGGTGAAGATGGATATTGTCCTGGAATACCATAGGCCACATCACATTTTCCTTCAAAATTTTTTTCATGAATAGATTCCTATGTCTATCACTTCATGACTTGAGACAATTCATTCTAATGCTGGCAAGCAAGTGAAACTCTTTCATCAATTTGCAGTGGACATATTTGCTAAATTGCAATCTAAGACATTGAGCTGCATTAGAATTAATCGAAAACTGTTGAGGATAACCTCTTAAAAGCATATACAAGATGTAATCAATAATAATGTAGCTGGAAGGAAGCTTGGTCAGCATTCTTCCTTCAAGTTTCCCCTCAAACTACATTTCAATGAAGAATGCATGTATAAACACAGGATACAACAACACAACATGCTTACCATTTCAGCTGCCCATGACTCTTCATTACTTCCACTAGCAATTCCAAGTATTAAAATATTCTAGAAGATATCCTTCCTGGCCAAACAAACATTGACAAGCATGATCTCTTAACCAGGGTTTTTCCAGTTACAGTCAAGAAAGATGAAGTAATTCATTACCAAGTGCTGAATGTTTGAACTGATCAAGTATTGTAGTTTGTCCCCCAGTGAACATGAATATTTCTTTCTATTATTTAAAGTGGAAGGTTCATGTTCATTTTAAAATCTTTGAACAGTCAATAATAAATTTTGTACCACTTGCAGACACATTCTTTAAAAACGAACTACTGGAGAATGTTGGGATCTAACGCTGTAAGAAACTGCTGTACTTAAAACAGCTAAGAGTCTCAGAGACTGTTAAACTGCTGTCAAACTTCCAATCTGCTTCAGCTTTGACTTGAGTATTCTGATGACAGAGCCAAAGATTTCAAGCATCACGTGGAATGCATTTACTCCGGCATTTGATAGTTTAAGTATAATTTAATACTTTATCACATTAAATGAAGTTTACTTTCTCAAGCTAAAACATATAAGGAGAAGCATAATGGCCCACTTCATCTTTATGCCACGAATGGGCATAATATATTCATTTTGTTAAAACTCCATTACTCTATAGTTATAGTGAAATGTTTCTGAACTGCATTCACAGACAACTTTATAACTTTAAAAGGAGACCATCACCCTACACCACTAACAACCATTAATATATTTTTATATATGATTTTTAAATGTGTGTGTATGTACACACACATGATCTCAAATAATCAAGATGACAATGATTCATAACATATCTACAACATTTAAAAATAGAAAAGAGATCTTTATTTAAATATTGACTTTACAGTGTTAAAGTGTTTTTTGAATTCAGTTCACTCATAGCTATAGACACCTGTTGTGGGGGTGGGGGCAAAAAATAATAACAGGGTTTACAACTCCTGGAAATTTGTAGCCTCTACCCAAAACCAGGTAATGTTTCTCATCAGTGTAACTCTTGTAAAGGCATAACCTGGTCTGCAAAGGATGTCTATGCATTGCATGGCTCCTGAGCTTTCCTGCTTTCTATAAACTTTAGTTACTCTTTCCAATCTCTTGCCAAAAGAATCTCCAGCTTTGTGGGAGGTCTCTTTTCCTCCATTCTCAACAACAATGGCTCTATGAGCAACAGCCTTATAGAGAAAGCTACCAGCATGGCTTCTGGACTTTTGCTTTACAGAAGTTTGGTGAAAGTATTGTAACCATGTCTAGCATATAAATCCTCTATCAAACTTACTCCTATTGGCTCTGTTCATCCCTCACCTCTTGGACTGATAGCTCATGGAATGTGCTGGAGTTGTTTCTGTCTGGTGTGCTCCAAGATGCTTTTTTCCTTCTATCCATCAATGACCTCGCCACCATATCGAATTAACACCTACCGCTATGCAGATGATACAATCCTTCATCCTCTCTTTAAACTTCCCTAACCTTGCATCAACCAGGCCACCACATGCCAAACTTGCACTGATTCTATGCATGAAGACCTTGAGATTATTCTTTAGCGGAGCCATGCCAATCTTGTTTCTTTTAACAGTGAAAAAACTCAAACACTACTCATATTAAGGAGAAAAAAAAAACAAAAAAACATTGCACCACACACTGCTAAACATGACCAGCTCTCAACCAGAGCCCTCAAAGTTGCTGCAACTGCTGAGCCCCATTAATATTGAGGATCAACTTGTGTTAAAGACACATCCTTATCATAGCTATGACTGCATCCAAAAGATAGAGAGATCCACAATGAAGGATTGCTCCCACAGCTTGGATACTGCTGCTACTACACACTCAGATATTCTGAATTGCATCCTGAAGATACATTGAAATAATTTGCTTTAAATCACTCACAGACATGCTCCAGCTTCTGATCTACAAGTGTGTTGTTGCCTCTTTCTATTTGTCTTTTCTATTGTCATTATAATAGCTTCTGTCCTTGGAGTTGGTTGGTTTCTCTACCGCTGCCCCACTCCCTGTCCCACACTAACCACTATACCCAGTCCTTCTACCTCTGAATGTCAGCTTTCTGAAATTAACTCCCAGCTCATATCTTTTGAAGCAGGTGTTGACTTGCCACGGTTTAAAAGGATCATTAATACTATCAAGGTCACCAGTCTTGGACAGCCTACTAAGGTCATGAGCAATGCCCCTTCCTCTCACTCAGCAACTTAAAAAAATATTATACATGGTGTGTGTTGTTAACCACATATACCACTAATGGTATTCTGCAGCTTTTGTCTATGTGGATGTACGTATGTGACAGCAGGGTTAAAAATCCACATCTCTACATCTAAGTATGTGTGTATTACACAAAAGATACCGATATACACATTCATATAAGTGTCCTGCATAAAACTAGGTGTGTGTGTGTGTGTAAACAGCTCTCTGTATTATGTGTCATGGCCGTGTTTGTGTATAATGTGGTTGCAGGAAGCCAAAGCTTGGAGTGAGTTTGATTGAATCAAAGTGTTTGCACCTATGTAATTGTAGGAAGCCAAAGTCTATTGGCAAGACAGAAAGTGAGTCAGAGAGCATCGGATTACATTTTGGTCAACGAAAACATGAAATATACCATCCACAGTTTCTCACACTAGGCAGCCACACTGAAGTTCATACAAATTCACCTTCACCACTCCCTACTAAACCCAATGATATACATATATACATACATACATACACACACACACACATATATATATATATATATATTTAAATATTTATAAATGCTCACATACACAAACCTATGCATATATCTCAACATAATCACACACACACACACACACACACACATTGATTTCCAATAGAGCAGCTGCTGATGACTTATGTATCTTTCCATTAAATTGTTGTTTTTGTAATGTTTATGTTGTTGATTATATGTTTCCCTATGTGTAGTTTTATGCTCTTCAGGATATTGATGTTATCCCCAATTGTAATCAGACTTGTTTAAGGTCCTTCTATTGTTTGATATGGGTTTGGGTTTTTAGTTTGTTTGTATTCGCTCACATTTTCATGTTCAGCTTTATAAGGGCATTAAACTGAATTGAATCTAGATCAAGGTTTCTGTTTAGCACTGGTTTATCAAAAATTTAGTTGTTTACAGGATTTATTAGGTTAGGCATTAACCAGTAATTACGTTATGGTGGATTTGTGACACAGACACAATACGCACACACACACATATACATATATTACACATATATCGCATGCACATATACACATACATGCAAAAATAAACCTGGAAAGTATATTACAAAGTTATTTATTTATAGTGCTTATAGATGTATTTTAGTGCAAGTCAGATTATATAAGGATTTCCTCACATAATCCTTGAAATTCACATGATCAGAAATATACACACATACACACACACACATGCAGGGATGGCTGTGTAGTTAAGAAGTTCCTTTTGCAATCACATGGTTTTTTTTTTCTCAGTACAATAATATGCTGTGGCATCTTGTGCAGGTGTCTTCTAGTATAGCCCTGGACTAACCAATGCCTTAACAAATGAATTTGGTCGACGAAAACTGCATGAAGCCCCCTTTATGTATATGTGGATATGTGTGTGAGTGTATGTAAGCATATGTTGCTATTCACTGCTTGTCATTGCTTGAGTGGAAAGGAGATAATGATGGTGGCATTCCTTGATGACATTAAGAGCAGATGCTGTACACTGTAGATAACATCTAGAACAAAAATATCCCTTACTTGAGAAACATGTAAGGGCTAGAAGCAGGAAGAACATCAGGCTGTAAAATCCCAACTTAAATAACCCCTTATCTAGCCCATACTAGCTAGGAGAACTTGCCAAAATGAACAAGACAATTGTTTCAGTTAAGTTGCTTTAAATGGAGCATATATTATTGTAAATAATATATAATTATGTATATATATATATATATATTATATATATATATATATATTATATATATATATATATTGGTGCAGGCATAGCTGTGTGTTAAAACTTTTGCTTCTCAACCACATGCTTCTGGGTTCAGTTCCACAGCATAGCACCTAAGGCAAGTGTCTTCTACTATAGCCTTGACCAACTAAAACATTATGAGTGGATTTGGTAGATAGAAACTGAAAGAAGCCTGTTATATATATATGTGTGTATTTGTCCCACACTACACTACTTGATATCCAGTGTTGGTATGTTTACATCCTTATAATTTAGCTGTTCCACAAAAGAGACTGATAGAATAAGTACCAGGTCAAAAATAAGTGCTGGGGCAATTTGTTCAACTAAAATTGCCCAAGGTGGTTCCCCAGCATGGCAGTAGCCTAATGAATGAAACAAGTAAAAAATAAAAGATACATAAATATATGTTTATATATATATATATATATATATATATATAGAGAGAGAGAGAGAGACACACACACTTTATATATGTATGTTTGAAAAGGTTAATCGAAAGTGCTCATACACTAGGAAAAGAACTTCTCAAGAAAGGTTCTCAACAACCTGATAAAAGATTTAATAACATTTTTTTTAAAAAATCATGTTTACACTTCAAAACTGTATTAAGTAATTCTCATAGACTTTCAAATATATATATATATATATATATCACTTGCGTCAGAAATTAATTAGCACCCTTGATTTGCTCTTCACTCAAGGTATGTGCTGTTACCTAGTGGCCATATCTCGAACTATTGCTTTGTTGCGAGTTCACTGTTGCGCAGAACGATGACGTAACTTTGTTTGCAGAGCAGTTTGAGAGTCTACAGCCTTATGATGTTGACATAGCAGTGCAACAAATTGGAGTGCGGATGCAGACAAATCTTCCTTTGTTTAATAGATATAGGTAGCGCCTCGCAAGGACCGAAATCACACCATACTAAGTTTTCTCATCGCGTAAGACGTTTTGAACAGCTCATAGGTTAATTGATTTAACCTATTTAATGTAGAAATTTGAGAAGTGCTAATTAATTTCTGACGCAAGTGTATATATATATATATATACACATACATAGTTTTATTTGACCAGCCAATCTGAAACCAGCTGGAACTGAGTTTCATTAAATTCAAATCATTGGACAACCAATTTAGTTACAGATATCCAACAACAAACAATATGGTAAACAGCACAATTTGCAGATTGGTCAGCAAAAACAATTTGCATACAATTATATATTATTTATTAGAGCAAACTATATTTATATCTGCACATCTACTCTTCAGTCTCAAGCTGAAAACTTTATATACCTGGGTATAAACAAACCAAGCTCACAAATAACTGTACAGAGGCCGGGACCAAATTATCCACCAGATTTATTTTCAAGACAGTATGGTGTGGTTTGAGGGAATTTAGCTGTTATTTCTTGCAGGTTGGGAGGTAAAATTTGATAGCTTTAAAGACGAGGATCAGTTGGTAATAGAGTTTAAAACAGGGGTGGGGAAACCCCCACCTGTGGGTGCAATTGTGTCTGCAAGCCCATTTTATTTCGCCTGCAGGCTGATATACTCATGTGTACAAAATATAGTAAATTTTTCAATTATAATATTTATACAATATTTGTATGCCTTTTTGCAACATAGGTCACATTTAAACTACGATTTAAAAAAAACAGTTAGACTCGAACAAAAAAATCGTCCAGTAATTGCCATTTGAATAGAAATTTTTTTTTCACTATAAAACATATTGCTAGGTTTGTACCTCCCCGCTTGAGACCCAACTACACTCTTGCTGAAAAATATAGAAACCTCATAAGTAATATAAATGTCCTAAATTCAGTGGCGGCGTTAATGAAGATGTTACGTGTTAATTTAGTGTCTTAAACTTATCTTTATTAATGTATATCGAATTATACATAGATATATACAAGATTCACACAGATATAAGAGTTAGGGTTTGTGATCGGCCCAGAGACCTTTATCTTAGTAAATTTTTGCCTGCTGCACTAAAAAGTTTCCCTACCCCTGGTTTAAAACAAAGACAGAACCCCCAACTTTGTAACCTGTACCATGTTTATGCATCAGTTGTTAAGCGGATGCTGTTTATATTGTTATTGCATGTGTATTAATCGGTAACTGCAGCACTCAGTCGTATCATTTTGCCTTCCTGACTGCCAGAGTACATGAGATACAGGAAGGAAACATGGACAGACAATAAATTTTAGCATATACATATTTAAATAAATATATATGTAGATTTATATATATATATCAATATATTTACATATATATATATATATATAAATTTCTATATGTGGCTGTGTGGTAAGAAGCTTGCTTCTCAACCACATGATTCTGGGTTCAGTCCCACTGTGTGGAACCATAGGAGAGTATCTTTTACTACAGCCTTGGGCTGACCAAAGCCTTGTGAGTGGATTTGGTAAACGGAAACTGAAAGATGCCTATCGTATATGTGAGTGTGTGTTTGTCATCCCCATTATCGCTTGACAACTGGTGTTGGTGCATTTACGTCCCTGTAAAGAGACTGATAGAATAAGTACTAGGACTTAAAAAAATGTCCTGGTAGTGAACTGCTTGACAAAAATACTTCAAGGTGATGCTCCAGCATGGCCATAGACAAATGACTGAAAATAGTAAAAGAATATATAAATATGTTTGTGCATGTGTATGTGAAGCACATAATGGACACTGGTGTGCAGTGGATGATATGAGGACAGGTTGTAATGTAGAAGTGTTGTAATCTATGGAGTGATATTGTATTGAGATGAATATTAGTTGAAAACCATGAGGGTCCACATCAGAGAAAGTTCATGTAGCTAACTACACCAATTAGCTTCATCTAAATATCTACAAACTCAGTAATCCAGGCTTTCTTATCATTTCAGCTTGTAAATATCCAACCAAACTGGATAGATTGGCAAATTGGCTTTGTCACTCATCTTCACCTTCCCAATACAAATTAAGGACACCAATTATGTGCTAAGCCACTTTGACTTGTTTATTTTCCCTCAGGATATCCCAAACTTCTACTAACCATGGACATCAACTCACCCTATATGCTTACAGTCTCTATTATTTCAGTGAGAGCCTATCCCTGTACCCAATACTACCACCCTCCTCTCTAAGCCAACCATTTCTCACTCTTGATTGTTTGGTGAATTTTACAAACAATTCAATAGAGCCTCTATGGGCACTAAAATGGGACCAAACCATGCAAACACTTTTGTAGGCCATACTGAGGTGCAGACTTTTGCTCAGATCACTACAACCATTTCAGAACTGTAGCGTCAACAAACTTATGACTAGAATGGTGGCACTACATTCAACGAACCATCAACCTGAAAGCGTCATCTCTTGCACTTATTCACTGCATTCAGTCTAGAATCCAGTTAAACTATATCTAACAGTTCTGTTAGATTCCTACATACAGATCTCTCAACCCTTATCAATATCAATCAATAGTATTAGAGGAATCAATTGTAGGGGCAAGAATGAAGAACAAGATTGAAGATAGCAGATGAGAGAGTCCAAGGAAGACATGAGCAGGCAGGCTGAAAGTTGATCAAATAGATGCAACAAAAGCAAGACATATTGGAAATGAACTATCCATGCCTTGTTAGCTAGGAAGTGGGTAGAACAAAATACTAATACTAATATATACATACGTACATTTAAACACACACTAATATACGCTGTGCTTCCTAGCAGTTATAACCTTTAAACAATGCCATCCCACTGGCCATATATATATGTGTGTGTGTGTGTATATATATATATATATATATATATATATATAAATATGTGTGTTATTATCATCATTTAACATCTGTTTTCCATGCTATCATGGCTTGAACATTGTGTGTGTGTATATATATATATATATATTATATATATACACACACACTCAAGTATATATACATAGGTGTATGTGTATATGTATTATATATACATATATTCATGTATACATAAATATACAAATGTATCATTGTAAATATATACAAAAATACACACACACATGTATGTGTGCATATATACTTATACATACAGGCATACATATGCAATACATAGACATATTTATAAGTGTATATACACACACACACAATACTCATATATGTATAATGTATATAAGGATATATGTATTATGTATATATCTGTCTCTCTTTATGTCCTTGACATACCTGGTCAATATTTTAAAGTAAGATTAATACTGACAATGGAACATTTACTGATGGGATGATTCTATACTGAGCATGGGAGTAATTCACATTTGATCTGTTTATACTTATTTCTCTCTCTCTCTCTCTCTCTCTATATATATATATATATATATATACACACACACACACACAAGAATATATACATACACACACAGACCCATCCACCAATACATATATACATGCATATGTATACATATATATATATGTGTATATTTATATATGTGTATATACATTATATATATGCTTATTTTATATATATATATACAATGTACATTAGCATACGTACAGACTACATACATGTATACATACACACATATACACATACATATATATTTTTTATGAATGATGTATTTCAGCGCTTAAGCTGCAGCCATGCTGGGTCACTGCTTTGGGTGTTGCTACACTTTTACAGATTTCCCCTTCTTTAGTTGGTAGTTGATGAATGACAGAGTTTTAGAAATTACTCCATCTACTTGTGTAGGCACATGAAGAATTGTGGACAACAGAAATCACAGTTGCATTTCAAAAACATCCACATACATAACTAAGAAGTTTTTCCAACAGAATTATGAAAAGTCGTAGGCTTTTCAATACTAATGAGTTGAAATATTTGGTTTGAAGTCTGGATGACAAGGATGGAATTCTTGGCACTATGCCTTACTGCCCTGTTTAGGGATTAGAATATCTTTGAAATGCCTGTCTTTCCAGGAACTTACAGAGATATATTACTGCATAGTTTCCTGTATTCCCACTTC
>NC_043010.1:34201133-34286133 GCF_006345805.1 Octopus sinensis
ATACATACATATATATATATATACACACACACACACATACATACATAAATACATACACACACACATATATATACATATATATACGTATATAAAAATGATATTTTATAGCTCCAAATGATTTTTTTATTCTCTCTCTATTTATTTCCTCGTGTTCCTTTCTCTTGAAGAGCATAGGCTCGAAACGTAAAAGATTTTCTCACCTTCCCGAGTGTTAAACGAATACACCTGTTTGTTGTTTATACACCTGTCTTCGTCTGTTGTTTTTCTGTAAATTTCAACCACATATATACATATACACACGCACACACACATATATGTATATATACACACATGTATATATATACACACACACACATATATATACACATATATTTATATACATACACACACATATATATACACATATATTTATATACATACACACATATATATACGGACGTTAAATGATGATGGTATATACACACACATACATAACATAATAGATATGCGTATATATAAAAGTGTATGTGTGACGTCTGTAGTACATACACGTACTCACGCACATAGGCGTGCATACCTTTATCGTACCCCCTCCCTTCAAGACACATAGAAATTCAAGTTCATTAATCAAATAACATATAACTGAAGTACGGCAAGCTGTTTCCCTTGATACTTTCATTAGGCAATTCACTGCGATATAGATATTAGAGACAGGATCCCCGGTAAATACCATGGCTGACGCCCTCTGTTACGGGCGCTGTATAACATACATGTACACACACACACGCATACACAGAATGTACGCTGAATATCTTACATTTCTTATACTTAGATGTGATGGAGAGGGTGACTGAATGAGATACGTATATTATACTAGTGATCGATATATTAGTATCGATATAATCGAAATGGTGAAGGTATATGCATACGTGTGTGTGTACATTATATATATATATAATATATATATATATATATATATGTATGTATGTATGTATATGTATATGTAAAATTTTAAAAAGTAAAAGTGAATTAAAGTTTCTTGAAAAATCAGTTTCCTAAGTCATCGAGGTTCGAACAGCGATGACGGTGGGGGGGGGATACGTGTAACATCCAACAAAACAGTTAAGTAAACGTTAAGAATATTATTTGATAATTCGGTTCCGCTTAAACTAGATAAGTAAAGGTGCATGAGAAAGGTATCAACAGCACAACACGTCCATTCTAGTCCCCCAAATAAAGAAAAGCCCTTGTGAAAAAGTCAAACGGAAATATTTCTATAAAAAAAAAAGTAGCCTGAGGTCTGAAAATTTCGACGGAATTCAACGACCGAAAAAAATGGTATGACATCCGAATGGAGCAGGGACTTGGTAGTGTATTTTCCTTATTTTTTTACTAAACACACACACACAATTTATAGACTAGGGACAAAGAAAGGAACCTACATTTTCTGGGGTTAGGATTTTTTTGAGAGGGATTATGATGTTGGATGCGCCTCAAGTGTAAAGAAGCGGCTCTATCTGCGTTAAGAAACCTGGACCCACAAATGTGAGAATTACATATTTATATGAATTTACACAATATATTACCGGTGTATGTGTTAGTATATGTACAATAATTCCATTCGTGTAGAGAGAGGGGGGGGAGATTTGTACAAATACAAATAATTAATGTGAATATATATGTTAGAATATAAATGTATACACATATACGTACGTCAATATACAAACCTATATATATATATATAGGTTGGTATACTGACGTACATGTGTGTGTATATATATATATATATACATACATATACACAGATACTCACAAACTATGAATACATACACACACACATAGCTATTGTTTATTTTGTTTTAGATTTCTTTTGACTTGTGTGATATCTATATTTCTCTTTAGGTACGAGAAAGGACATTTTTGGAGGTGCCAAGACGTTCATTCACACTTTCTACAAGTAACTTTACGTAAGAGCAATAAACGAAATGCAGTAATTCAAGCAAGAATTGAAACCGCGTAACGGTGTCATACCGCCGGGAGCTTATCCCTTGCTCTATATTGCCTTTGACATCCTTACCAGTCACACTAAAATGCTAAGTGGTAACAAATTGCATTAAAAGGCCATTTTTTTTATTCACGTTTTTCCCTCTGGAAAGAATGATGTAGCATTTTAAATATCGGGAAATCTTGTAAAGAAGACTTATTTTCTTCTTTCTTTTCTTTTTGAACCTTCTTGATATTGTAACACGAATAAAAGTACGATCAAAGCCACTACACTGCTGATTAATAAACGATCGTTTATTTATTTCTTCTCTTGGCAAATGTAATGATGTTCTTTCATCTAATCACACTTCTTTGCCTATATAATCATTCAATCGAATAGACCACTTATATATATATTATATATATATATGGTTTCTGTATGTGTTCTTATCAATATACTTGAGTTAATCGGTGTAATTAAATCATTATTTACTTGTTTGATATGAAGCATGAGGCTCTTTCTTTTTCTTGTCTCCCCCCCTCCCCCCAGCATTTTCACAATGGGATAAGTTTGAAACGATAATCTCAAATTGCCTGACGTTCAAACGTTTCTTGTAAAGAGTGCAGCGTATGTGTAAGTCAGCGATGTGAATTGATTCCAACCGGGGATCGAACCTGGATCGCAGGCTTAAGTGAGCCCCTCCCCTTCCCATCCTCTTGCTTCAAACAGTGAGGGTCTTATTTTAATGATCATTAATATTTAGCTGCCTAAAAACGCCAATTACAATCATATACGCACGCACTCTTACACACATATATAGGCACACATTTAATGATGTACATAGATTTCGAATAAAGTTATTCCATTCGGATGCGTGTTTGTGTATATTATATATTTTACATTCATATTACTTGACTTCTTTATGAATTTTTATGATCATCGTCAAAACCTTTTATAAAGACCGTTAAACCAACACAATAAACAATGAAGAAAGAAACCTTTCATTAAAACGAAACCCTCCGCCTCCCTCACTAATAATCCTTCCTTCCTCTTCGCCTTTCCTCTTTCCTCTCCTCTCACTGTCTGTCTATCTCAGTCTCTCCCCCCCCTCTCTCTCTATACGACGAAATAAAAGAGGGGGGATGTAATAAACATAACCTACAGGAGGGAAGGTGTGAGGAGATGCATTAACTACCTCCCCTCCATCCTCCACATAACTCTTTTTGTTTTCACACTTTCATTAAAGAAAATAAACAAATAAATAAATCATTAATAAAATATAATTAAACAAATCGGAAACAGATATATTTTGAAATTGAGTGTTCTTTTTTAAAAAAAAATTAGGGAAAAAAATACTTACAAGATAAAGGATAGATCTTCACCAAGAAAGAAAAGTACAAAATCGGAGGAAACGAGTTCCTCCCAAAGGGGAAAAAAAGGCGCAGTGAAACGATGATTGAAAAAATCCGTTTAAAAAAGCATTTGTGTTATAATTTCTTGATGAGCGTTTAAGGTCTGTTTGTCTGTTCAATGAATACGTTATATGTGTGTTTTTTTAATGGTGTTGAAGTCGGTGTGCCGTCCGTCAAGCCGCTTGGTGAGTGGCACTTCAACAACATGGGAGTGATGTCGGCAGCGACGACGGCGACAGAGGCTACGACATGGTACAACATACACACATACATGAGCCGAGCATGCCGGGATTGCAGTGGCAAACACCAACAGCGACCGAGTGAACCACGAAAGGAGGGGAGGGGCAAAGAGAAAGTGTAAGACTGAGAACGAGAGAGAGAGAGAGAGAGAGAACAGGAGATGCGTAAGTGTCAGACTGAGAGAGGGAGAAAGAGTGTGTGTGTGTTTGTGAGAGAGAATGTGTGAGACAAAGAAAGGGAGACAGAAAAGAAAGAGAGCGTGAGAGGGAGAAAGGGAGACAAAGAGAGTATGAAAGAGAGAGAAAAAGAAAGTGTGAAAGAGCAGAAGATGCGTATGTATCAGACTGAGAGAGGAAGAGAGTGTGTAAAAAGGCAGAGTATGTGAGATGGAGAGAGAAAGAGAAAGCGAGAGTTAACAGAGAAAATAGAAAGATATAAAGTGTATGTGTAAGAGAGAAAGAGAGAGAGAGAGAGTGAGTGTGTAGCAATGATGGGGCGAAGGTACAGGAAAATAGTTAGAGATAGGAGGAGAGAGAAGTTATGATGAGGAAAAGGTTCAGGAAATTAGAGTTAAAAACAGAGAGAGAGAGAGACGCGGTAATGAGGCGAAGGTGCAGGAAAAACAGTCCAGGTGTGAGGAGAGTTAGAACTAGAGAAAGAAAGGAAATAAAAAGCAGCAATAATGAGGCAAAGATGCAGGAAAAAACACAGTTTCTAGGTGTGAGGAGAGTTACAAAGAGAAAGAAAGAGAGAGGGAGGGAGAGTCTGAGCCGTGAAGGATGAGGCATGTAAATATGTAAAACAAAAACCATGAAAAAGTAATAAAAGAAGAGGGTGGAGAAAGAAAGAAAAATAGTATAATGTCAGAGTGTGAAATACATTAGAAAGAAAAAGAGAAACAGGGGAAGAAACAGAGAAGTATGTAAGTAATATAAAAAAAGTGCCTGTGAAGCGAGGGACAAGAGGTAAGGAGGAGGAACAGAAATACGAAAAGCATTTAGATGTGAGGAAGGAGAATCGAAAGAGTAGAAGTATAAGACGAAGGAGGAGGCGTGGTGAGGGAGAGAAACGAAAAGCATGTGGATGGGAAACAAAAGTGAGAGAAAGAGTAAAGAGTAAAGAAAGAGAGAGAAGAAAGGCAATTGGGTGTGAAGAAAAAGAGAGGGAAAGGAGAAGAGACAGAGGGAAAGTTCAGAGACAGAAAAAAAGAGGAAATGAGAGAGAGAGAGGAGAAAAATCAGTGATACAAAAAAAGGAAGAAAAGGAGTGGAAAAAGAAGTATCAAAGGAGTGAGAAACAGAGAAAGAAGGAAGAAGAGAAGGTAAAAAACGTAATAAAAACGACCGAGTGGGAAAGTTCAGAGACGGACAGGAAGTACAAAAGGGGCGGAGGGAAACAGAAACCGCTTATGTGAAAGAAGAGACAGGCATAGGAGAGAAGGGAGAAGGCGTAAAAGTGAAGAGAGAGTGGCAGAAGAGCATACTAATCAAAGAGTGAGAAAAAGAGTGGTAGGAAAAGTGAAGGACTGTAGGTGTAAGGAGAGGAGCAGGCGAGAAACGGATGGGGAAGAGAAGCATGTAAAATAAAAGAAAGTAAGGAAGAAAAGTGAGATAAGACACTGTGAAGAGAATAGGAGTGGAAGAAACAGTAAGGGGAGGAGGAAAGCTCAGAAAAGAAAATATATGGAGATATTGCCAGAGACGGAAAAAGAGATAGAATGTAGAACTAGAGGAGTGAGGGAGAGCAGTAGTAAGAGGAACGAAGGTACAGAGGAAACGACGAAAAGATTGGACCACCCCCTCTGTCAAAAGAAAAAGAGGAAGAGTGGAACGGAGAAACGAAGGTGCAAGGGAAAAAACAAAAGGGGTTGCGGAAAGAGATTAAGAAACATAAACAATGGAGAATCTATATAAGAACATTAGAGACAGGGGGTAAAAAAAAATGCATGATGATTTAGAGAGAGAGCTGAAAATGTAGTGGGAGTGAGAAAGCTCTAGCAAACGAATGTGAGAGAGCGCGCACGAAAAAGTAAAATGTAAAGAATGAATGAGGGAAGAGAAAAGGTAAAGAAGAGTAAAAGAGGGCTGCAGAGTGTGGGAGAAGGGAGAAAAGAATCAGAGAAAGAGAGAGAGAGAGAGAAAAAAGATAAGGGAAACTGTAGTAAGGGAAAAGCATGAAAGAAGTAAAGGAGAGTAAAAAGAAAGGCTAAATAATAATGTGGCGACAGTATAGAAAACAGTAGGAAGGAATAAGAGGAAAGAGAAAGAGAAAAATGAAGGATATATATATATATATATATATATATGTATATATATATATACATACAGGGAAAAAGGTTAGGATACTAGAGAGAGGGAGAGAGAGACATAAGAAGTCAGAGGGAGGAGAGTGAGAAAACAAGGCGAGTTGAAGGATGGATATATATATATATGTGAAGTGTATAAAAAATAGTAGGTTGGTAACGGAAGAGGAAACCGATATGTAAAAAGATGGAGAGAACCGAAAATATTTTTTAAAAAAATAAGGTTTTTTTACACTCGCAAACACCGTTTATTATATACATATAAGCATATACAAAGAGAAAGACAAATTATACATGTGTGTGTATATCATTTATATCACATATCACATTCATATCACATTTTCCTCTTTCTTTCTTCTCACCCTGTCGCCCCTCTCATACCCAGCACACGCATACATACATTATTTATAAAAGATAGATATGTACTTTATGAGCCCAAATATATAAAGGATATATGCACTATTAAGAGGTACAAATTTATATTATTCTTTCTCTCCTTCATAGTTTATAATAGTATAGTATAATTATAGTATAGTCTAATATATCACACATAATATATACGTGTGTATGTGAGTGTGTATATGTATATCGTGACAGAAAGATTGACAGAAACAAAGAGGTTGATAGAGATCTACAGAGAAAGGAGGAAAAGTGGCTGGTAGTAGATAAAAAGAGAAGCAGAATATTGAAGGAGACAGAGAGGGGAGAAGCATGTAAAAAGCAGGTAGTGTAAAACAGGCTGAAAAAGGTGCAGGCGGAGGAGGAAGCTGGATAAAGGAGAAGGAGGATGTGGAAGAGGGGGGGTACAATGATGTATGTATGTATAAACAATATTATATACATACTGATATATCTCATGTATTATATACAATGAAAACCTGGGTATGTCCTTTGGGCTTACTATCACCAACTTATATATATACTGCGTGAAAGTATATTTATGTATATATATATATATATATATATATGTATGGGTGGGGGAGGGGGTGTATATGTATACATGTATATATATAGCTGATGTGTGTGTATATATATATATATATATATATACATACATCTATCTATATATTTGTATATACACACACATATATGTATGTCTCTCTCTCTCTCTCTCTCTCTCTATATATATATATATATATAATATATATATATATATTCTACATTATATATATACATACATACATACACATATATACACATACAATATATATATGATATATATATATATATATATAACATGATCTCTCTCTTTCTCTCTCTATCTATTTATCTATCTATCTATATGTGTGTATGTATACATACACACTATATTTTATTTATATGTATGCATCATACATATATATATATATATATACATACATACATACATATATATAATATATATACATACATACATACATACATATATGTATGTATGTATTTACTGTAATATATATACATATATAATACATATTTGTAAATAATATATATGTATATTGATACATGTATACATATGTATGTGTGTATATATATATATATTATATATATAATATATATATATATATCTACATTATATATATACATACATACATACACATATATACACTACAATATATATATGATATATATTATATATATATATAACATGATCTCTCTCTTTCTCTCTCTATCTATTTATCTATCTATATGTGTGTATGTATACATACACACTATATTTTATTTATATGTATGCATCATACATATATATATATATATATACATACATACATACATATATATATATATATATACATACATACATACATACATATATGTATGTATGTATTTACTGTAATATATATACATATATAATACATATTTGTAAATAATATATATGTATTATTGATACATGTATACATATGTATGTGTGTATATATATATATATATATATATATATACACATACATATATGAATACACACACATATATATACAGATATGAATATGCATACATATACGTACATATAAATGAATATACATATGTACATAAATACATACATATATATGTGTGTGTGTATATTTATGTACGTATGTATATTCATTTATATGTATGCATATTCATATATATACTTATTCATATATATATATGATTTAGCCAAGACCATGCTGTAGCACTGCCTTTAAGTATTACATTTTATACACGAGAGCATATGTATCAATGTACTTACTAAAAAAAAAAGAGAGAGAAAAAGAACTAAACAAACTTCGCCTTACAACAGATTTTGAGTGGAACGAACGGTGTGTAGAATGGAAAGTGGAAAAATAGGGGAGTGGAAATGTTAGCCAAGCCACTGGGATAAATGTATGCGTTACGTTGTTATTGAAAAGAAAGGTGGTCGGGAGACAGATTGTTTAGGAAAAAGAAAAAGTAACTAACAAGCATACAAAAAAAAACCCCCCGAAATTGCTGTCATCTGTTTATGGAAAAGTAAAGCTAGTTTTCTCATCCCAAACATATGTAAAAACTCAAATATGATAAAAAACAACAACAATAAAAACCCTTTGGGAAGACATTTTTACAGTTAGATATAAAGATGAAGTGTGACTAGTAAACTGTGAGTTGAAGTAAGGTGGGAGAGGGTTAAACCAGAAAAATGGAGAAAAAAAATCCTTGCCGTAGAGAAGTGAGCAGAAGTGGGAGAAAGCCTAATCATTTTCAGTAGTCGGAGATAGGAATTATACATACATACATACATACATACATGTATATATTTCACACACACACATACACACACACACGTATATATACACATACATATACATATACTAATATGCACACACACACACACACAGACATATATATATATATATATATATATACATACACACATTTGTGCATGTGTATGTATATATATATGTATATATATGTATGTATACCTGTGTATCTACACGCGCATGCACACGCACACACCCCTCACTATCATCAGTTCAGCTAGTGAGCTGTAACCATGCTTTGCATAAATATAAATATTACATTTTTGTATGTACACACACATATATAAAATATGTATATATATATATATATATATATACATATATGTGTGTGTGTGTGGTGTATGTATGTATGCAAGAGAGAAGGTTTTATATATAGATATTAATTATTTCATATAGGTGTAAAACGATTGCTCATGATATATGCAGATAAAAATTCATTACATGAGAAAGAGTAGACAAAAATCACCCACTAGAATCGAACCGTGAGTCTGCTTCAGACTGGACGGCAGCAATATCACTGCAGCAGAGAGACTTACTGCTTTTAACCGTGAAATTAGAAGCTTTAATCTTGCAAGCGAGAAAGAAATTTTATTTTAGATCGTATTTTGAAGTTCTGAGAAGTTTGAAAATAGGTCTTTTTACAAAGTGCTAGCTAGCCGATTCAATTTAATTCTCTGTGTTCTGATGTTGCCAATGATAACCCTTTGTATTTGCAGACCTGAGAGGTTCTCTTCTTATTTGTTCTACCATGTGTTCAAGGGTTTGGAAAGTCTTGGTGAATGCCAACCTTACGGAGTGACTGGGTGGTCTTATTACACGGTTGAGCCATCTCAGTCTCTTCTCTCTTATAATCTCAGTTATGGTGTCTGTCATTTGAAGAGCTTTATTATAGAAATACTTCTACGTCTGTCTAGTAATGATATCCTTAATATAGACTGCAATTTGCATGTGTCTGAGACATAGATTACGATCTGGAAAAAGAAGCTGTAAAACCTAACTTTGTATCATTGGCTGATATCCCGACAGTTCCAGATCGTGTTTCTTAGTCTTCCAAACACCTTAGATGCTAGTGTCACCCTTCTTTTCACATTTCACAATCTATTTGCCTGTGTACAGCTGAGAAACAATCTGTTTGTTTTCTGGCAGTACAGAGCTGCCGAGAAACAGAATTATCAAATTGTGTGATTCTGAAATAGAATACAATATTGCTCTACTTCAGAACACTCTTGTGTTCTACTTCAAAACCATGCAATGTGATAATTTCTTTGCTACTTGGTAGTATTTGGCACATCACACCGTTTATCTTCATTCTCCATTCTTTTCACATGCTTCGACTAACTGTTCAGTGGATATTTTCAACTAGTCAAAAAATCGTTGATGGAAAAGGCAGTAAAAAGAATAATGAAATCGTAAAATCTCTGGTATAGATGTCATCAATACTGAAGTACTAAAAATAGGAGAAGAGCAAATGGTTAATGTTACTCATAATATTTAATGCAGTATGAACAGAAATGATACCAAAAGACTGCACTCGTATGCTAATAAAATTAATACATAAAAAGGGTGACAAATCGAAAACTCAATACTGCTGAGCAATTTCTCTTTTATTAATATTGAGAAGAAAGCGCGGTGAGCTGGCAGAATTGTTAGGATGCTGGATAAAATGCTTAGCGGCATTTCTTCTGATTTTACGTTCAGAGTTCAAATTCCCCAAAAGTCAACTTTGGGGCTCGATAAAATAAGCATAAGAAGAGTACTGAGGTTGATGTGGTCAACTTACCTGCAACCCTGAATTTGTTGGCCTTGTACCAAAATTTGATACTAATAATAGGGGCAGAGGTGAATAAGCCAGGCAAAATGCTCAGCAGCATATCATCTGAGTTCAGTTTCTGGCACGGTTGATTTTGCCTTTCATCTTTTTGGTGGGGTTGATGAAATAAGTACCAGCTGAGCACTGGGGTCAGTGTAATTGACTTACATACATACACACACACACACACATCTATATATATATATATATACATATACATACATATATATATACACATATATATACATCAAATTAGGCAATCGTACTCATACAGTTATAAATTCGACTTAAAATGCACATACATATATTAAATACATATCGACACATGTATATTTTTTAAAATAGTTATAAAATATGAATATAAATATACATAAAAATACATGTAAATAAAACCCATGTGGGATACGTATGAAAGGAAGTGTGAAAAAATGAGAACTGATAAAAAATTTTTTTTCTACTAAAATTAAGAGCAGTTAAGAGTTTCAATTAAAAGATCCACAAAAATTTATGTGTTTTTTTTTTTTAAAATATAAATGACATATAAGATATATAATACAGTTCGAGGAAGTCCACTTTCTACGGCCGTTTCCAGAGTTCATCTGGTAGAAAAATTAATAAAAAATATTACAAACCATGCAGACAAAGTCCCATTCATCAGGAAAGGTATCCTCATAAAATCACATTCTTGATACTTTGTACAAAAAATTTTTATCAGTTCTTTTTCTCACACTTTCTTTCATACATATCCAACATAGGTTTTATTTACATGTTTTTTTTTATGTATATTCATATTTATATTTTATAAATATTAAAAAAAATATTCATATAGGCGCAGGAATGGCTGTGTGGTAAGTAGCTTGTTTACCAACCACATGGTTCCGGGTTCAGTCCCACTGCGTGGCACCTTGGGCAAGTGTCTTCTACTATAGCCTCGGGCCGACCAATGCCTTGTGAGTAGACGGAAACTGAAAGAAGCCCGTCGTATATATGTATATATATGTATGTTTGTGTGTCTGTGTTTGTCCCCCTAGCATTGCTTGACAACCGATGCTGGTGTGTTTATGTCCCCGTCACTTAGCGGTTCGGCAAAAGAGACCGATAGAATATGTACTGGGCTTACAAAGAATAAGTCCCGGGGTCGATTTGCTCGACTAAAGGCGGTGCTCCAGCATGGCCACAGTCAAATGACTGGAACAAGTAAAAGAGTAAAAGAGAAAGAGTATATGTGTCGATATGTATTAATATATGTATGCACATTTTAAGTCGAATTTATAACTGTAAGAGTATGATTGCCTAATTTGAGTTTATATCTTAATTCCTATCTTTTTTCTCGGGTTCAACCCCAGGACTTCTTAAGCAGTTCTATATTTTTCATAAGAAAGGACAATAATATTATATATACATATATATAGTTTATATCCAGCTAAATGAAGAAAAGTAAATGGAGAGTAGAAAGTTAATAATTATTTATTCTTAACAATTTGGTCATCTTACAGCCATTTCAATTAATACTCAATAATTTAATTACAAATTTGTGCATTAAATTTGCATGCAACATGAGCATAATTTCATCAGAGAATGTTACATGCCGACCTATCAGTTCATTTCCGCAGACTCATTCCCCAATAATACTAGGTATTGAACCAGTATTTCTTTAGATGTAACAATCCCTTTGCAAGGTTAACATATCCCCTAAATGAATATCACGTGATCACGTGACCAACCAGACCATCAGATGTTGTTACACATCGCTGGTCACAATGCGTTCGCATTGTTTTAGCCTTCGAATGACGCCACCCCGCTGGCTAAGCGAGCAGGCCAAAATTAATATACATATATATATATATATATATAAACAATGAAGGGTAACTGTGGTTTTGAGCTGTTTTGACTGCTATCTTTAGCATGCTGGTGCTACAAGTAGTACCATTCGTTATTAATTGATAATTTTGCCTTAATGGTTCTTTTGTGCATGCTAACTGATATGATAGTAAATTATTAACAGTAATATCCTTATATATGTATGTGTGTGTGTGTGTGTATACATATATATGTATATATATTCATACATGCACACACACACACACACACACACACACATGTGTATGAATATATGTGTGTGCATATATATATATATATACATAGGGTGTCAAAAAAAAATGTATATACACTTTGAATAATTGTAAAGTAGGTGTTTATTAAAATACATTTCATTTTCAAAATTTAATGGAATCTACAGATGTTATTTTATTGTTTTGTCAATGCCCATTTTCAAACTGACGTCCGTTCTGGTCCAATTACTGCTGACAACGCAAAACAATGGAATCGCAAACATCACGAAACAATTCATTTGGTACTTGTGCACATTCTCGTTCAATGGCTGCTGTCAAATCAGCGATTGTCGCAGGTTTCATTGTGTAGACTTTGTCTTTTAGGTATCCCCATTAAAAAAAGTCTAGTGGTGTGAGGTCTGGTGAACGCGGAGGGTATTCAACGAAACCCCTTTGTCCAATCCACGTGTTTGGCAGGATCTCATCAAGGAAGGATCTAACATAGCGATGGTAGTGTGGGGGTGCCCCATCTTGCTGAAAATAAAACTCTTCATCTTCAAAGTCTTCTCTAATGCGTTAGACAGACAATTTTGGAATACCTGCCTCATGACTCGCTTACTGCACAGAGTTTCTTGGACTTTGGTGATACTTTTCCAGTCCTCCTTGCTTTGTGGGGGTTGTTGATGCTCGTGGTCTTCTTGAATGCTTCTCTTGGACATTCTGAACAGTTCCATTGGCTTTAAACTTATCTCTAATTCGAGTGATCATGAGCCACATTGGTGAATCTGTTTGAAATTCCCTCCTAAACTGTCTTTGCACTTCAACTGCGTTTTCACACTTCCAGTAGCATTTTAGAATGAGTATATGCAATGTATATATGTAAATGTTTACATAAATATATGATTAGATTTAATAATTACAGATATACATTAGAAGTAAAATCAGACAATATTCATAACCAAAAAAAATAATGGCAATTCTTTGTTATTGGTACATGACATCATTCACACACACAAACTTCCTTTATGTGAAAAAGAGTAGACCAATATCGAAGGATCGCCAAAATATTTATACATTGGCTGTATGGTAAGTAGCTTGCTTACCAACCACATGATTCTAGATTCATCCCATTGCGTGGCACCTTGGGCAAGTGCCTTCTACTATAGCCTCAGGCTGACCAAAGCCTTGTGAGTGGATTAGGTAGATGGAAACTGAAAGAAGCCTGTCACATATATGTGTGTGTGTGTGTGTGTGTGTATGTTTGTGTGTCTGTATTTGTCCCCTCACCATCGCTTGACAACCGATCCTGGTGTGTTTACATCTTCGTAACTTAGCGGCTCAGCAAAAGAGACCGATAGAACAAGTAAGCACTAGGCTTACAAAGAATAAGTCCTAGGGTCGATTTGCTTGACTAAAGGCTGTGCTCCAGCATGGCTGCTGCCAAATGACTGAAATAAGTAAAACAATGAAAGAATATACTTGACCTATGCATATTTTTTTTTTACCCGTGTTTGTATTTCACAAACGCAATAGAATGAAAAAAGTATGTATTACATATGAAATGTATGTAACGCTAAAGTATTGAAAGAATGCAATCGAGCGAGAAAAAATAATTATAAATACCATTAGAGTGTTACTAATGCAATTTTACAAGAGAAGTGTCAAGTAGATTAGATAATACCGTAATTCTGAATAATTATCCCAATCTTAGTTTTATAATGTTTAAAAGTCTTTAGAATGTTAGCGTTACAATTAATTACTCTTCATTCCTTTTTTCTTTATTGAATAAAGTTTCATCAGTTTAAGCCTCACTAGTGCACAACCGAAATTCACATCTTTCACTTCCATAAAGATTCACTGCATTAGTAATGCTCCATTCGAATTTAAAATAATGACTTTAGACTTTAAACTCCATATGTATTCGATTAGTGTTGTCGAATGCATTAATCTAGAATTAAAGAAAGAATGCTTCTGCGCAGAATACTTAATTTTGAAATAATTCTAATCAGAACTTATATAATGTAATTTATTATGGGCCAAAACATTACAGCTATATAACTATGTTTTTCCTGAGATAGTATTAGCAAAAGGACATTCACTAGTGATTCTGATGGTGCAGAATGACAAGTGAATTTCTTATTAGTTTGTCTGTGATAATTGGTATTGTATAAAATATGAATGCAGTGGCCAAGCCCTTTTGTGCAGTGACTGGGTCGATAGAAGCTATGTTATTTACATGTTTGCATTATTACCACTATTAATAATATTATTACAAGCAATGATAGTCTTGCTATTTTTGTTCGCAGTGTGAATAAGCCACCATTATAGACGCAGTATTAGAATCAATCATCTCCATATTAAGGTGACTTCCAAACTTATAAGCAGGATTGCTGCTAAAAACTTTTATTCATTCAAGATAAGGTTTTAGTACTGCCTTTTTTTTTCCCACAACAATTATTAATGCCTAGATTAAGCTCATTGTGATCAAAAGCAGCAATATTATCAGCTGAGTCAGGAGTAGTAGAATATGATAGTTTAACAGTATTGGTGTCAAAAATCTAATGGTATCTATGTTGTGGTGGGGTAATTTTTCTTAAGTATTTCAAAAAGTACTTTGGATATGTAAGATTTAACCTGTAAAGGAATGGCGGGTTATACCATGTAACAATTTTTTCTAGTTTTCCTAATACAAATTTTCTTCCAGTTGCTTTTGTTAGTGTTCATTACTGACTCTAAAATTAGTGTGGTCCTTAGAAGTATGTTTAGTACTATCGTTTTCTTTATCCTCGAAATTTACCCTGCATTCGCTGATTTTTTTTCTTTTAGTTGTTTCAGTTATTAGACTGCTGTCATGCTGGAGCACTGCCTTGAGGAATTTTAGTTGAATGAATCGACCCCAGTACTTATTGTTTTTTTTTTTAGCCTAGTACTTAGTCTATTGGACTCTTTTTGCTAAACTGCTAAGTTATGGGGGCATAACCTCACCAACATCGGTGGGGGAACAAACAGAAAAACACACACACACACACACACACACACACACACACACACATGACAGGTTTTGGCTTCTTTCAGTTTCCGTCTACCAGATCCACTCACAAGGATTTGGTTACTACGAGGCTACAGTAGAAGACACTTGCCCAAGGTGCCACAATATTATTAGCAGAGATAGGCAATTATGTGACAGAGATTTTCTATTTTTGCCGAACCGCTAAGTTTAGACTCTTTCTGCTGAACTGCTAACTTACGGGGACATAACCTCACCAACATCGGTGGGGGAACAAACAGAAACACACACACACACACACACACATACATACACACACAATAGGCTTCGGCTTCTTTCAGTTTCCATCTACCAAATCCGCTCACAAGGCTTTGGTTGCTCCGAGACTACAGTAGAAGACACTTGCCCAAGGTGTCACAATATTATAATTAGACAGAGATAGGCGCTTATTTGACAGAGATTTTCTATTTTTGCCGAACCACTAAGTTCAGATTCTTTTTGCTAATGTGCTAAGTTATGGGGACATAACCTCACCAACATCGGTGGGGACAAGCAGAAACACACACACACACACAACATGTTTCAGCTTCTTTCAGTTTCCATCACAAGGATTTGGTTGCTCTGAGGCTACAGTAGAAGACACTTGCCCAAGGTGCCACAATATTATTATTAGCCAGAGATAGGCTATTATTTGACATAGATTTGCTATTACTATTATCAGTGCTAGATGTGTCATCTTCAGCTAGATTATTGGTAGAGTTTTTACACATAGTCTTATTTGTAGTTCTATTTACAGTAGTTTCAGGGTTAAGTGTGACTAATGTTTTCTTCTTCAAACTGTTTATTTATTTTTCATTTATTTATTTTTGCATCATTACTCCTCCACAAGGTTTCATTAAAAAAAATGTTTATTGTCAGTTTTACTTGTGTTTTTCTGTTGTTATTTAATCATTCTATGTGTTCTATAGTTGTTACAGCCTGTGCACCTGCATTTTGTATGACTGTAGATACAGTAACCTGAATACACTTTTTGGGTGTAATATATATATATATATATATATATATATATATATATATATATATATATATATTCACAATTTCTCTGAATTTTCAGATTTTTCTATATGCTAGGCTACTGGTTTTAAATTGATGTTAATTAAATTAATATTCAATTTATCACCCACATTATTTAATATTATATATATATATATATATATATATATATATATATATATATACGATGATGATGATGATATATATATATATATATATATATTATTATATATATAATATAGTATATATATATATATATATATATATATATATATATATATATATATATATATTGGAGTGTAATAGACCGTATGGAGTTCTAAATAATGGTTGTATGTCAGACCTTATAGAAGTGTATTAATAGCAAATAATTATATATATGTGTGTGTATGTGTATGTACATATAAGTGTAAAAATGCATGTGTGCACATACACATAATACAAATACATATATGCATAATACCTATGAGTGTGCATGTGTGTGAGTGTTTGTGTGTGTGCGTGCATGTGCTTATGTCTATTTGTAGAAAACATTTAAAATGGTAAACATTTTTGCCTTTATGTAGGATAGGCATTTTTGTCTTTATGCAGTGGCATTCATTTCGGGACTTGTAAAGCTTTTCAGGCTAAAGTTTGGTGCGAGTTTCTCTGAGCTTTGACAGGGTCCAATGGATACGAAACATTTTGGCAGAGCCCTTTTAGTGTTGCCTGTTTGGCATCGCTGACATGACGCCAACTTACACGATCAGGCATTTTAATGGTTCTTTCTTTCTTTCTTTCTCTCTCTCTCTCTCTCTCTCTCTCTCTCTCTCTCTGTATGTATATATGCATGTGTATGTGTGAGCATAGTTCTCTTTATGTGTATAGGACGAGGAAATTTGTTTACGACAATTGGGTTCAATTAATAAATTATAATGACTCTCCCACACTACTCTCTCACTCTCTGAATGTGTATATTTCTGCGCTTGCACATATATATGTGTGTATGTGTGTGTTTGTGTGAGTGTGTGTGTGTGTGTATCCAGTGCCAAAATGTACTGTCTCCAAAACATGTTGGATGTCCATGTAGCCATGCAAAAGTGCCTGCACCCAAATAACCATGCCCGATCGTCTTATTCCAAGATCCAATAATTCCTAAGCATTTGTGACTGTGCATGCAGCTGGTTGTAACTTAGTTGTTCAGCAAAAGTGAATGACAGGATGAGTACAAGACTAAAAAAAAAAAAAGTACGGAGGTGGGGGGGGCGATCTGTTTGACTAAAACCCATCAAGGCGGGACCCACCCACTATGGCCGCAGACCAATGACTGAAACAAGCGAAATACAAAAGATAAAAGTTGATTTCTGTGCCAGTGGCACATAAAAAGCACCATCCGAACGTGGCCGATGCCAGCGCCGCCTCGACTGGCTTCTGTGCCGGTGGCACATAAAAAGCACCATCCGAACGTGGCCGATGCCAGCGCCGCCTTGGCTGGCTTCCGTGCCGGTGGCACGTTAAAAGCACCAACCAATCGTGGACAATGCCAGACTCCCCTGGCACCTGTGCAGGTGGCACATAAAAAGCACCCACTACACTCGCGGAGTGGTTGGCGTTAGGAAGGGCATCCAGCTGTAGAAACACTGCCAGATCAGACTGGAGCCTGGTGCAGCCCCTGGCTTCCCAGACCCCGGTCGAACCATCCAACCCATGCTAGCGTGGAAAACGGACGTTAAACGATGATGATGATGATGATGAAAAGTTGATAAGATAATCAAAAAAGGAATTTTCAATTGGTTACTTATTTTATTGTATATATCCTGCAGTTGATAACCACTTACCATAAATCCTCAAGTATAATCCGCATTTTTCCCCCAAAATTTAAAGGTCAAAATCCCCAGTGCGTACTATATACGAGGTTAAAATGAAAAATATTTTCTAAGCAATGTCTGAGTCTCTATTTGCTGTCTGGCTATGTTTATTCAGATGCATTTTGTGATGTTGGGTGCGAAAATACCTTAAGCTAAGCCTGAAAGCAATGAAGTCATAAAAGGATCATCCATAACTTGCAGTAATCAACATTTATTAAACGTTATTACTGTTATTACTGTTATTTCTTTATTTTTCTGCAAACAAAATGCCCCCAAAAGCTTCACGTTTGCATTATGTTATATATACAATAATAATAAAGGATGTTAACGCATTCATTTTTACAAACCAAGGACATTATACAGACCTTCTTGACTCAAGTTAAAGAAGGGGTGCGTATTATACACAAGGTTTAGGTTTTTCAGAGGTACAGCCCCCTAAAAATCCCCTGCATATTATACTCAAGGGCAGACTATACTTGAGGATTTACGGTATCTTCCAGATACAAATTAACTGCCTATATGTATTCATTCTTTGCTCCACAGATTAAAGCCTTAGTATCTTAGTATTTATACCAGCCATATCCGGCCCAAATATTCTACCTATTTATGTTGAAACCAGTCAGTTAGGTTGGCCTCTTACACCAACCTAACATCATTCTAAAAATAAACAACTATATCATCAAAGTCTCAAAGCTATGATTAATTCAAAACAATGTGAATAAGCACTACATTTGACAGAATAATCTGAACGGTTAAGGGTTAAAACTTTTAACTCCCTCTGTAGTTCAGTTACTGTATAATGGCAATCTTCTTGACGCATGAGTGTTGGATTGATTCCAGTTCAGTAGTATATTTGACATTTATGAAAAGATTATAGCTGGGAGCAGGACCAACATGACATAACATTGTCCTATTCTTTTTCTTCTAAATGCTCTCAGAATCTATCCACACACATAATTCTCTTTTATAGGCAAGGTATATTCTTATAAAATATATTACACAATATACATGTGTTGCATATATATATATAAATATATATATATTAATATTATTCAATCCATGAAAAAAATCTCAAAACAAACAACAGCTGTATATATGAGTGTGTCTTCGCGTACGGACACTGGTATTCCTTTATAAATGATAGACATGGATGCAGCTATTACACCCACCCACCCACGTGCACACACTTATGTGTGTGTGTGTGCACATATATATGCATATATGTATATACAAAAGCATATATGTATGTATAGATAAATATAGAGACAGAGGGAGAGAGAGAGAATGAGAGGTAGAGAGAGCGAATGAGAGAGAGAGAGAGATAGATAGATAGTTAGATAGATAGATAGATAGAGAGAGAGAGAGAGAAATGTACACACATGCTCACAGACAGACACAAATTACATGAATACATACATAAATGATGTCTGCAACTCGACTGAGAAATGTTATCGCTTGATTGTTCTCTTAAAGCAATACATATGTTGTTTTTCAGTTCTGCTCAGGACCTACACTCTTTTGTATGGATGTGGCAACAATGGGCGCCTCTTACAGTAGGTGTTCAGAAAGTTACCATCCTCATTGACACATGCCTTCATTTCATCATGGAATTTTTCATAGAGTGTTTTGTCTTTTTTTCTGGTATGGCCAGCCATAATATTTAACACATAATAGAGATCTTAAAAATCAAGTGAGGGCTGTGTTTGACACTTTTTAAAGTGAGGAAAGGTTTTGCACTGAGCTAATATCGCTCTCTGAGCAATAAATGTATTTGCCCATCACCTATCAAAAGAAAAACTAGCCTATATCATTGGATGGATGCAAACGAAGACGCAAGTGTTACATCATAGTTTTCTTTCTCCTAGAACGATGGATGATGCCTAAACAAAGACCAGGGATATCACACTCCAGCAGTTGGATGGTCGTTGACGCTGCTGAATTCATCCGCTCTTTGACAGGTTTTGTTTCTCATCATGAGGGGTATCCAATCAAAAATCACTCTCCTTACTAAGCAGGGATGTCGCTTTAGACATTAGTTTAGGTTTGACTATACAACAGATTGCACTGGATTACACTTTACCAGTAGCACTAAGAGTGATCTGACATACATACATACATACATACATACATACATACATACATACATACATACATACATACATACATACATAACCTGCAAATATAAATATCACTTTGAAAATCAAAGAGAAAGAGGATATCTATGGACAACTGCTTTGAAACTTCCAGCTTCTATATCCAGACTATGAATTCATATTCATACCAATTATAATTGGAGCACTAGGTTTTGTTAGTAAATGCTTAAAGGAGAATCTGGATAAACTGGGATTTTCAGAAAGAGAAAGTGACCAGTTGATTCGTACATTATAAGTCCAATCTGTGAGTGGAACAGTAAAAATATGCAAGACTTTTCTCAAGTTCCAAACGTTAATTCACCTGTGTTAACTACATTCCAAAGATGGCGCCTCATATCTTTGTTGGAAACCAGCTCCCTTCTCAGTGGAAAATTTATAATAATTAAAAAAATAGAAGAGATATACATACATACATGCATCTAGGTTAGAAACCAGCTCTATCTCTATTCGTTTACTCTTTTACTTGTTTCAGTCATTTGACTATGGCCATGCTGGAGCACCGCTGTTAGTCGAGGAAATCAACCCCAGGACTTATTCTTTGTAAGCCTAGTACTTATTCTATCGGTCTCTTTTGCGGAACCGCCATCGGTTGTCAAGCGATGTTTTTTTTTGGGGGGGGAACAAGCACAAACACACACACATATATATACATGTTCATATATATGATGTAGATTTGGTCGACCCGAGGCTATAGTAGAAGGCACTTGCCCAAGGTGCCATGCAGTGGGACTGAACACGGAACTATGTGGTTGGTAAGCAAGCTACTTATCACACAGCCACAAAGATACTATATACATAAATACAAACACACATACACATACACATATATATATATGTACATCCATACATACGTACATACATATATACATGCACACAAAAAAATTCTTGCACATACAAACACACATGAATACACACATTCATACTTACACACACACATGTATACACACATTCATACTTACACACACACATACACATATACATACACACATACATACATACATACATACATACATACATACATACATACAAACATACATACATACATACATACATACATACATACATACATACATACATACATACATGTATTAAAGATCCAAATTCTGATGATGTCAACTATGGTATTTACCAAGGAATCCGTCACTATTAAAAAACAAACAAATAAACCAAAAACTAAAGAAAGAAAAATAATAAAAGAAGGAAAGGACAACATCCATATTATGAATGATAGCTATAATTGCGTATGTGAGAGTTGTTTAAAAATACACTTATCAATGAAAAAAAATAGCTTTCCATATTCTGTGAGATTTTTGCAACTTGATGGATACTGTAATGTTCTTTTATGTATATTATCAGGAAGCCTGAGTTGGTTATCCATGCCAGTGTGAGTGTGCACGTGTGTGTGATTATGTGTGTGCTTGTGCATGTGTGTGTGTATGTGTTTGAGTGTCTGTATGTATGCGTGTGTATGTTGCGAGTGTATGTGCATATCTATGTATGCTTGTATGTATTAATGTGTGTGTATACAGACAGACAAACAGACACAGACATACACACACACACACACATATAACATGTATAGTTTGCGCAGATGTGGCTGTGTAGTAAGAAAGTTTATCCCCAACCACATGGTACCGGGTTCAGTCCTACTATGTGGCACCTTGAGCAAGTGTCTTCTACTATATCCTCGGGCCGACCAAAGCACTGTGAGTATGTGTGTTTGTGTGTATGCATATTCTAAAGATTCTTCAAGGCGATGCTCCAGCATGGCCACAGTCTAATGATTGAAAGAAGTAAAAGATAAAAAATATATGTATACATACAGGCGCAGGCATGGCTGTGTAGTAGGAAGCTTCCTTCCCAACCACATGGTTCCGAGTTCAGTGTGGAACCTTGGGCAAGTGTTTTCTACTATTTTCTTGGGCCGACCAATGCCTTGTGAATGGATTTGATATAGAGAAACTGAAAGAAACTCGTCATGTATATCATCATCATCATCATCATCATTTTATGTCCGCTTTCCATGCTGGCATGGGTTGGACGATTTGACTGAGGACTGGTGAGCCACAGGCTGCACCAGGCTCAATCTGATCTGGCAAAGTTTCTACAGCTGGATGCTCTTTCTAATGCTAACTACTCCGAGAGTGTAGTGGGTGCTTTTACATGCCACTGGCATGAGGGCAAGTCAGGCGGTTCTGGCAACGACCACGCTCAAAAGGTGTTTTTTATGTGCTACCTGCATGGGGACTAGTCTGGTGGCACTGGCAATTACCATGCTCGAATGTTGTTTTTCACATGCCACCAGTACATGTGCCAGTAAAGCAACACTGGCAACAATCATGCTTTAATGTTGCTTTTTACTTGTCACCTGTAAGGGAGCCAATCTGTGGCCCTGGCAACGATCACACTTGGATGTGCTTTTAATGTTCCACTTGCATGAGTGCCAATCAGGCGGTACTGTCATTGGCCACGTCAGCAATTTTGATTTTTTTACACTTGTCTCAATAGGTCTTTGCAAGCAAAGTTCATTGTCCAATGAATGAGGGGTACTCATAAGTGGGCCGGTTACATCCCACATTCGGATGTGCTTTTAATGCTCCACTGGCACAAGTGCCAATCAGTCGGTACTATCATCAGCCACATCAGCAATTTTGATTTTGATTTCACTTGCCTCAATAGGTCTTCACAAGCAAGGTTTATGAACCAATGAAAGAGGGGTATTCATAAATGGGCTGGTTACACCCATATCTATATATCTATATTTTTCTATATCTATATCTATATATATATATATATATATATATATATATATATGTAGGTCCCGGGTTGAGTCGGGGTTAACCACAGTTAATAAGGTACTCAATACATAGCAGACTAAATTAATTTATTTTATAGAAGGAGCTTCTACAGGACTAGAACTGTTTCATTCAAATGAAATCTTCAGGAAGCTCATGAAAGAGCTTCCTGAAGATTTCATTTGAATGAAACAGTTCTAGTCCTGTAGAAGCTCCTTCTATAAAATAAATATATATATATATATATAATATATATATATATATATATATATATATGGATATATATATGGTACCCCACCATGCCTGCACTGAAATATGTTGAAGATAGATAGATAGATAGATAGATATACAGACAGATAGATGCAGGACATCATAGAAAGAATGGAGAATTATATATATTTTCAAAACTTTTTTTATCGCAGTACTATTCACATTACATTCATGTTAGATTTCAATCTCAACACGTGTTTCTTTTGCATAAGTGTCCTAATGTACTTTGATGTAGGATTTATGTGCATTCAGTTGGTTCAGTTGTAGTATATATTCACCCATTGTAGACGCATCTATGCAGCTTTATTCAAGGTTTTGACTATGCGGGTGGTTGTATACATGCATTATATATATGTGTGTGTGTGTGTGTGTGTAAGTATATATATCATCCGAAGGTGGCCGATGCCATCACCACCTTGGCTGGCTTCTGTGTTGGTGGCATGTAAAAAGCACCAACCAATCGTGGCTGTTGTCAGCCTCCTCTGTGCCGGTGGCATGTAAAAAGCACCCACAACACTCACGAAGTGGTTGGCGTTAGGAAGGGCTTCCAGCTGTAGAAACACTGCCAGATCAGCCTGGTGCAGCCTTCTGGCTTCCCAGACCCTAGTCAAACCGTCCAACCCATGCTAGCATGGAAAACGGACGTTAAATGAGGATGATGATGATGATGATGATATATTTATATATACATATACACACATAGACACATATATACATACTGACACTCACATGGGTGTATTGTGTGTGAATATGTATGTATTTATAAGACATATATGTGTACACACATGCACATACACACACACACACAGATGGATGCATGTGTGAGGGGCATTAGAAATAAACAAGGAGAGAAGTCGGCGAGGCAAAGAGTGAGACAGAGAGGAGAGAGAAAAATTAAATGTTTCCATAATGTGTAAAAGATGTCAGTTTTTCTACATCCTTCAGTATCCGCCAAAATACAGCTTTCATTCATTCAAGTAGTTAATGTCATCTGGTCTCCCCACCTCCCCTACTAGCTTCCGAGCAGTGACTAAATTATTTAGCTATTCTGATGATATAACACACACACACACACACATGGGTGCACGTGTATATATTAGTGACTTCTTCACTCCTGCATATTTCAAATACGTTACAGTCTACGTACGTGCTTATATTGGAATATCTATCTGTGAAAGTGTAATGGGCGTGTGCTTTCAGTCGTGTGTAGTCTAACTTTTTGACACGAAATCCCGGAGAGCCAAGCTGACATATGAAGCATTACAAAAATATATTTGTCTCCACAAAATTAACCGAATTAACAACAATTGAAAATTTCTTGATTCATGCATACATACATATATACATACATATATACATGCATACATACACACATATACATGCATACACAGACACACACACACATGTATCTCTCTCTCTCTCTCTATATATATATATATATATAGATAGATAGATAGATAGATAGATAAAACTTACTTGGAAGAGGATGTGTGGCGTTCAATCATATAATGATATAAATAATATATATATGCATGTATACATACATATATGTACATACTTACATCTTTACGTTTATATATATATATATATATATATATATACATATTGATGTATGTACATATACATATGTATATATGCATATATATATATATATTATTTATTTTATATATATATACATGCATACCTATATACATACGTGCATACATACATACAAACATGTTAGGAAGGGCATCCAGCTGTAGAAACACTGCCAGATCTGACTGGCCTGGTGCAGCCTTCGGGCTCCCCAGACCCCAGTTGAACCGTCCAACCCATGCTAGCATGGAAAGCGGACGTTAAATGATGATGATGATGATGATATATATATATATATATGTATATATATATATGTATATATATATATATATATATATATATATATATATATATATATATATATATATACATACATACATCAAAGTAAGCACATAAATGTGAAACAAGGTGGGGAAAAAATAGTACTCAAATACCAAAGGTAGAGTAATATGCTTTATCATTATTTAAGCTACAAAAACATCACAAAAATATCGAAAACTGCTACTCAAAGTTTCACATTTCTGTTTGTTGGACAGTTTAATAATAATAAAGTATATATATAGTCCTGTCAATGGTCTCCTCTTTGTATATAAAAATATTTTATACACTCTTATATTTTAAAATATATATATATATATATATATATATAGTTGATCCCAGTAGGATTTCAACTCAGAGTGCAGAGAACTGGAACAAGCATAGCAAGCCAATCCAACAGATGCTCTAACGACTTTACCAAATTGGCTGTACAATGTAGTTCAATATAATCTGAAAAAGACACGATGAACATAGGTGGAAAGCCTTTCATTTCAGTTCAGTCACGGCTGACCTAGGGCTAAACAACAAAAGCAATAATGATGACGTTGACGACAATAACAACAAAATTTTTGTGCCTGCTAATATGTGAGTCTCTACATAGTCGCTTGATCTACTAGAAATAGCTGTCAAATTTCTCAAATCCTGCACAGTTAACTTTAAAACAAAGAACATATGGGGTAACGTAAAACTAGGTACTTAATGTCTGAAAAAATAGTGGACAAAATCATCACAGCTGGAGCACCTTCGATTATCGTTGCACTGGATCGGGACTGACCTGTGGCTAAACAACAGCAAAGTTCATACAAAGCTAGCATGTCAAGATACATGACTGATTTTCGAGCCAATGAAGGAGCCTTTACGTGTAGCTTGATTTTCTTGAAACAACAGCCATATCTCGCTCAAATCACATCCCACCGTCTTAAACCAGAAATAGGAAGAATATGCATTCGAAAACGTAGTCATAAATACATAAAAAGATGGTATCGCTGTGGTTGGAACACCTTTTAATTATAGGACTGTTTGATTAGGATTGACAAAACTAATTTGTCACTTTTGAAATTTGCATACCAGGAATATAAATGCAAAAAGAATTTCAATGATGTTTCATTTTATGACCCAGAAAGTGAAACTACTGACATCGGTAGACATCGGCATAATAAAATAGAATGAAAGTAAAATAATTTTTAGTAGAATTCGGCTAAACACAGCAATGAAGTGAAGCTGGGGGGGAAAGTTTTTCTTTGAAATTGAAATTTTTATTTCGAAATAGGTCACGTGTATAAAAAATGGTTGACCTTATTGCAGGGCAAGCATCCATGATAATTGTAGATAAAATCATTCACATCGATGAGCTGAGAGGAAAGAATAATGTTGTATGGGATTGTAGCAGATTTGAAACCGAATTGCAGTATAGATGAGTAGACATGATGGCTGAGACAGTCGTTTCAAGTGATTGGCTGATTAACCAACCAATCAGTGTTAAGCTATCGCATGATTCGACTCTCAAGAACTTTCTTATTCAGCCTAATATAAAGTTCTTTTTTTCTTTCAGTAACTCCAGAATATTGAAGCAGTCACTTGACATCTCCATTTTCATGACAGTTTAGAAGACACAGATTTTGTCATCATGAGTATTGTGTGATTATTTTCCAGTTGTGATAGGCCACCCACAGATTGCTATATACCAGTTAAATTGTCGTAGCTCCCAGCAGTATGTCTTTCCTGGTGTGTAACTGTCATTGTTATTTTTCATCCAAATACCAACACAGAAAACTCTATGTGCAGTAAATGAAGCTTCTGTTAATTGTTCGCGGGTGCTGTTAATCATTTTTATACGCAGCCCTAGTAAGACATTTTCGTTTTTCACCAACATCAAGTAAACAAACGGTACCTCACAACAGGATATTTATACTAGTATGATGAATATTTGAAGTAAAGTGAAGTTAATTGCATTGTTGGGATTAATTCATAATTTAGCTGTATTCTGTAATGAACTAATACTTTTGGTGAACTGCTGCACATAGCCAGATGGAAAAAGTATGCGGGCATTATCAAATTATTAGACAAGATTCTTTATTCCTTGGCTATCATATCTCATTGCTTTATCTTGGTGTGCATAAGTACTGATGAGCAATAGTTGGTTGCAAACGCTATGTTGTTAATTGAGCAGATCAATGTCGGTAGAGAAGCAATAGTTAACTTGTATACTTTAGGGATGTGTATGCTGAGAGGTGTATCAACTATCTTGCACAAATTGGTTAAAACAGTGTGATCGTAGAGACAGATGAGTCAAAGCACATGCACTGCAAATACCATCGTGGTCATCGTGGTACTGTTATGCTAAGTACCAAGAGAGGCACTTGGTACTTAGCATAACAGAACGCAACTGCCATTGCTGATCATTTGTTGCCAAATCCCCAATTATAACGTATTGTTGGAATGCTTATCAACGGTTACCAAACCATGATACTGTAAATCACATCCTTTATTTTGTAAGCCCAAGAGATCGAGCTACTGACACAAATATGCTTGAAGGAATAAGGAGCATTGTAAAAAATAAATATCGGGCTATGTATGGTACTTCACTCAATCTTTTCCATATGTACAAAGAACTCTGGATCCACTGCAATTTTTGATAAACAAAATGTTTGTTTTTTCATACAGTAAAGACAAATACTGTCGTTACTATGAATGACAAATGTTGAGAGAGTTTGAAATTTATTGTTCTTGGTATGATTGTAATAGCAGTCAAAAAGCTAGCTGCTGGTGACTGTGCTGTTGTCACCAATCGTTCATTGAGGTTGTTGTCAACTTGGGTCAGTGTCTGTCCACTGTCGTCTGCCATCTTGTATCTGCAGCATCTCAAAGCTCTCTGTCATGTAGTTAAGGTGTGCTGAATTTATACTCATGGTTAGATTCAGAAAGAAGCGCGCCAAAAAATGAAATTGTTGCTGGAGCCTATGCTAGATGATGTCGTGATTGGTCAGATTTTATTGATCACATGGGTGATTGTTGAATGTTCCCACTACATATAAATATTTTCAGGAATTTACTGGTGACATTTGCACAAAGAAAGCGTTCTTACACAATTTCTTAAATGCCTTCAACAACATTATCCTATCTAATTCTTATATTTTAGTTTTATTATTAAAAAGATTAAAACAATTCAAAAGTATTTTTAGAAAAAAGTTTGGATTTTACAATGATTATTTTGTTGTATCAGGTTTGTTTCAATTTAGCTTTCATTTCAAAGAAAGTAATTCTTTCACTCGCATTTCACGGCCAAGTTCCAGGCAAATTATAATCTCACCTGGTTTCAATGATTACACTTTCTGAATTATAAAATGAAATATCACAAGAATTTTTGAAACTTCATAATATATCATATCATATTACATACATACATAATATATGTATGTATGTGTGTGTGAGTGTGTGCGTGCATGTGTGTATTTATGGATTATATATATAAATATATTGATAGAGAGAGAGAGAGAGAAAGAGAAAGAGTCTGTAGTATCTTACATTACTGGAGATAATCATGTTTTTGTTAGAGTCGAGTGTGAGCTAGTGAGAGAAAGTCTGAAAAGAGCAGTTGATCTGTAAATGTATGAATTTTCTCCACTTAAAATAAATAATATGAACGAACGAATGTGTTGAACAATATACAGGGTGCATAAGGTATTTGAGGGCATATCTTTTTGGGGTCATTGTTGCATGTTTTGCTAACTCTATATAATCTTTGTTTCAGAAAATAATAATGGCAGACCCTCAGCTTACTCAAGAAATGAAGAAACATGCTGTTACTGTGGTTATAAAGGCTGAGCATAGTTTTAAAAGTTGTCAGATCTTACGTGTACAAAGTTTGTAAGGAGCTAGAGACTGAAGATGGCAACGTATCACCAGTATCAAAGCATAAAAATGCTCTGAAATCATCAGAACAATTGAATTTATCCAGCAAGTTCAACAAACCATTGATTAAAATCCCAGAAAGTCTATGAGGTCAATTGCAAAAGATCTCAATGTGTCAGAAGGAACAGTCAGAAATGTTGTCCACGAAGAAGTCTTATATGATGAGGAAAGGTCAATTTGTTAGAAAAAGCAGAAGAAAATCACTACATCACATCTAAAAGGCTCCTAAACAAATTGAAAAATCTAGCAGAAACAGATTTGATTTAGTTTTTCTCAAGCGAGGAAAACTTCGACAAAGATCAAAAAGTTAACAGAAGAAATGACATATGGTTGTATGCAGACCCTTCTGAAGTTCCAAGTGTTATGCATACAAAATTTCCTGCAACTGTCATGGTTTTAGGGGTTGTCAGCAATGAAGGACATGTGATGCCTCCTTACTTCTTTCCACAAGGCCTTAGAGTTAAGTCTGCTGCCTACATTGAGGTCCTGGAAATAATTGTTAAGCCCTGGATAGACAGTGTATGCAATGGAAGGCCATATGCGTTTCAGGAAGACTCTGCACTATCACAAATGGCTCTAATAACACAGGAATGGATGGCTGAAAATTTTCATGATCACATAACCCCTAACATTTGGCCTCCTAATTCCCCAGATCTGTTATTACATGTGGAACATTGTTGAGAGAGAGGTCAATGAACACACTCATAACACCAAAAATTCTTTGAAAGCTGCCATAGTCAGAGTAATGTCCAAAATGAACCAGGATAACTTGATTTGAGCATGTAAATGATTTAGATCTGATATAGAAGCAGTTGTTGAAGCTGAAGGGGGCTTTATTGAATAACATTATAAAAAAAGGTTTATTTTTATCCTCATAGTATTTTTTTATAAATAAAGTTATTAATTTGTTATTATATATGTTTTTTTTTTATAAACATGAATCTGTCTTCAAATATCTTATGCACCCTCTACTTTATCTTAACTAAAACTGTTTTCTCAATTTTAGATTTTCAAATATGTTCATATTATTTTCTGAGACTCTTCTTTAGAGTTTTATTTTCTATTGACAAAAATTGCTTGAGAATTGCCATGGACAACAGCAAATATGTATTGATAACCTTTAGTAAACTAAAGCTTCTCCCTCTCCAGTGGTCACAGTTACAGATATCATAAACATTATTCATGATACAACCCACAGATATGGCATGGCATCCTTTGCTGCTGAATAACTCTAACAGATTCTAAAGGAAGTTTTACATCTCCAGGAAATAATTCTTCCGCAATATCTAATTCAGAGCATGATTCCAGTCATTAATTGCAGATTTTTCTTTAAAAAATGACTTATCTGAGAAGCCAAAAGAAATTTGCGACAACAAAAGCAATAAATTTCATTGGTGCACTCTGAGTAAACAAGCCGCCTTCTCAGGAGAATGTTCACTGTTGTTAATTTTTCTATACATCATTGCCACAGAAAAACTGTTTGTTTGTATACTTTGGAAAACTATACTGCCTTATTTATAAAAAGAGACTTGTTCAAAAGGACGTGATCAGCTTGCGCTAAAAATAATTCATTCAGACTGTGTATGGAATCATGGTAGCTGACATATATTTTGAGAGAGAGAAAGAAAGAGAGCAAGTAGACAGCCTTTTGCAAATTCGAACCGAGAATGATTAAGTTTGAAAATCAAAATGGCATGTGAATAATATTTGGCAATGTTGACTAGAGATAACTGCCTCTAGTGATTAATATTACCATACTTGGTAAAGTGGCAAGCTGGCAGAATCGTTAGTACACCGAGAACAAAATTGCTTACCAGTATTTTGTCTGTCTTTACATTCTGAGTTCAAATTCCACCAAGGTCGACTTTACCTTTGATCCTTTCGGAGTCGATAAAATAAGAACTTGCTGGCCTTGTCCCAAAATTTCAAACCAGTATTACTATGTTTGGTAATGTGGACCAGGGTTAATTTTAAGTATATCCCTGAACTCTGTAATAATGTCTACTGACATTGTTTTACAGCCAATTATTCTTGACATTAGTTTTTGATAAGCATTGATAAAAAAAAAAGTTTAATTTTCACACCTAAAGGTCTTATTGAACGTTCTAGAACTTTTCAGTGAGCTTATTTTTATATATATGTGTGTGTGTGTGTGCATGCGTGTGTGTATTTGTATGTCTCTTTGTATGTATGTAATTATGTATGTATGTATGTAAAACAGCATTCGACACTCTGTAGGGATTTTTCATATTACAGCCAAAAGTAATGTGTCTTTAGGCCCATGTCTAATGTCTCTTGCCTTTAACTCTCTCTCCCAGATTTTATTTTGTTTATTTGTGTTGTAACCGGAGACTATGTCCCACATTTATGTGAAATAGCTCGCACTTTGGGCAGTTTCCTTATTTCTTTATCTACACACATCACAATCAGCAATACAACAACTCGTACATTATGCATATTAAAGTGCTGATATTAATGATAAATATTGTTGATGATAATTGTTTCTTCTCAATTGATTATTTAACATGTTAATCATAA
Organism: Octopus sinensis; assembly: GCF_006345805.1. Lineage (NCBI taxonomy): Eukaryota > Metazoa > Mollusca > Cephalopoda > Octopoda > Octopodidae > Octopus > Octopus sinensis. The sequence goes on from NC_043010.1 coordinate 34,233,112, forward strand.
CACAACTACAAGAGTTTTAAAATTTACTTTTTGACCCATTGCCTGTCTTATGTGGTACAAAGGGCATGTTGTCTGTCCATGTGATACATAGGGCATTTTACCCTAGCCCTGGCATCCATACGATACACATCATATATGATACACATTCCTAATGTTTTTCAACCACCAGAGTAACTTTTAACTTATGAAAGAAAAGCTTTACGTTACTCAGAACGCATTGAACAAAAGCTAACTAAAAGTCTTAGAACAAGCTCGGACATCTTAGACAAACTCATGAAAATCCTTTGGACAGGTAAAGAGTTAAAATTCTCAGAATTCCCTACTATGACATTATTACTGAAGTCTTCAAGGCAGTGAGCTGGCAGAATTGCTCGCACGCCGAGTGAAAAATGCTTAGCAGTATTTCATCTTCCGCTACATTCTGAGTTCAAATTCTGCTGAGGTCAACTTTGCCTTTCATCCTTTCGGGGTCGATAAATTAAGTACCAGTGAAGTGCTGGAGTTGATGTAATCGACTACCCCCTTCCCACAAATTCCAGGCCCTGTGCTTGTAATAGAAAGAATTATTATTGAAGTCTTTAGCAATATCGCTAATGCAATCACACTGTGATGCTTTGGTCTGCGTGTAGTCTCTTCCTTTCAAAAGGCACAGTGTTTTTACAAACATAAAATGAAAATTTGGAGAAATAAATGTATTATAGCTAAAGAAGTTGCATCTGCATGGTTCTCATATTTACCATACATACTATTTTTTAATTTCAGTATAATTACCACAAAATAAAAACATTTATTAAGAACACACACCCGAAGATTGAGAAACATGTACCCCACGTGGAGTTCCTCCAAAGGGTCTCTAGAGTAATGCTACTCAACAGGGTATGTAGCTCGGAGATCAAGCCACTTCTTCTTTGCATTGAGAAGTCACAGCTCTGCTATAGACAAGTGATCAGAGTGTCACAGGTAAAAATCACAAGATGGATTCTTCAAGCTGAGTCAACTGCCAAGAGACCTAAGGGTAGACCAAGAACGGAATGACTGGAAAATATTCGTAGTCTCAGTCGGTCATGCTTGGGAATACAGGCAGAAAGTCAAATGATTGGATTCTAGGGAGGAAGTAACTGAGGACTCTACCACAACAACCCTCCTAGGAATAGCGGAACTAGGAATAGTGGAGGAAGAAGAAGAAGAAGAAGGAGAAGGAGAAGAAGAAGAAGAAGAAGAAGGAGAAGGAGAAGAAGAAGAAGAAGAAGAAGAAGAAGAAGACGAAGAAGAAATTAATAACATATTCCTTGATAGGCCCAGACATAGCTATGTGGTAAAAAGCTTGCTTCTCGATGACATGGTTTTGGATAAGTGTCTTCTAATAGAGCCTTGGGCTGACCAAAGCCTTGTGAGTGGATTTGGTAGACAAAAACTGGAAGAAGCTCATCGTATATATATATATATATATATATATATATATATATGTACATACTACATGAGTGTGTGTTTTTTGTCTCTGTTTGTCCCCTACCACCACCTGACAACCAGTGTTGGTGTGTTTACGACCCCGTAACTTAGCTGTTCGGCCGATAGAATAAGTACCAGGCTTAGCAAGACATTTAAGTACTGAAGTCGATTCATTCAACCAAAAATTCTTCAAGGCAGTACCCCAGCATGGCCGCAGTCTAATGACTGGAACAAGTAATAGCTAAAAGATAAAAAGTAAAAGATTTAAAATTAGATTTCAAACAATGTTTTACAGCTAAGGTTAGGTTTTAGAATTCAACATTTACAACCATTTGAGCATAAAATACAAACTGCTGTATATTTTATTATATCTTAATTTGCAGAATTTTCACATTCTTCCCCTTTGTATTTGGAAGATCCTGTACACATGACCCAGAACTCTGTAGCACATAGTGCTCTGAAAGTTGCCTGAATTTCCGGTACTTTCAACGAGCCCTATGTATTATACACATACACACGCTCATACATACATATATACATAATGTGACCACGTGTGTACCGTTGGCGATTTTTTTCCTGTCTTCCCTTCTCTGGATCTTTCCTTCTCCTATGCTTCCAACGAAGAGCTTCGCTCGAAACGTTAAACCCTCCTTCTTTCCTGAGCGTCCAATAATACAATATTTGTTCCACGTCCTCGCGTCGTTGTGTTTTTTTGTGCTTCCATGTTTGGATTAACTTTACATACATACGTGCATGCATGCATACATACATACATGAGTGGTTGGCGTTAGGAAGGACATCCAGCTGTAGAAACTTTGCCAGATCAGATTGGAGCCTGGTGTAGCCTTCTGGCTTGCCAGTCCTCAGTCAAACCATCCAACCCATGCCAGCAAGGAAAGCGGACGTTAAACGATGACAATGATGATGACACATTATCCTGTACTCAGTTCCTCGTCGTCTGCGACTTCTGTAGGCACAACTCTGATTTTGAGATTAGGTTCCTTTAAATGATTTGCTTTTCCTCCAACGTAGTTTCTTCCAACCAGCCATCAACGATGCCCTCTCTCGTACCCCTAGACTTTGATCACACGCTTGCTCTCTTGTCACATACCTACTGCCTCACCTGGTGCATTCTCTTCCTCTCACCATCGATCTTGCCACCAGACACTCCAGTTTACCGATTTACACAACTTCCCCCAATCCGACTCTGCCACTTCTTACATCTTTACTGAATAACTTCCCTCCTCTTTTAGGCATGACTCCAAACTGTGCAAATTTCTGGTTCACAGTTTTCTTCATCCTTTCCATGTCCAATTTTGTTCGCTTGCATGTTCACACTTTATCATACTGTCAAGGGCATTACACCCTGCACAGACTGAGGTTCACTTTCTATTCACTGGTCGCTTCAGTTGCACTCCATAAAATGTAATTTATTACATCAGATGCCAACTTTGGAGTATATTATTCATAGGAGAAACTGCACATCAAACTCTTTCAGTGCATAACTGACTGTAATCATCACTCAACACAATTTCTTCAGCCAGAAACCATATAATCTCCATCACCTTCGTTTCATCATTATTCACTGTGCTACTTCAGTAAAGAATACATTTTCACTCCAACAAATTATTTTCCATTCTTCTTTCTGTATCTCTCTTGAGAAAAGACAAATTATCTGAAATGTCAAAATCTCTTCCTTTCCCTTCATTTTCTTCTTTGCATTATACACCGACTTTGTACTTTTTTGCTTCTTTATACATACATACATACAATGCATCCTGTGAACAAACAAAGCACATACATTATGTGCAATCAATAATGATTACAGTACTAGCACTGCTTTTAATTCATTACTGAATTTAATCTTACACATGCATCGTCATGGCATGTCAGCAAATAGTTTTTACACTATTTATATATAGTCAAAGACTGGCAATTTGATTTGTCCCCGGTTTGATTCAGGCATGTGATGTTGATAAGCCACAAAAATGGTGAAATATTGGTATCCATCACTCCACAATTTGATGGGAGGTGAGTTGTCTCATCTGTCTATGACTTTCAGGTATTTTAACACCCAGCATTATGAGGGAGTCATCCCCAATCGCTATACTGCAGCAAACTGGCAAACAAACAAAACACCTATATTGAGTATGTGTGATCGATAATGTTTATGCATGTATCTGTATATGTGTGTGTACATGCGTGTGCCTGCATGCATGACTCAGTGGTTAGAGTGACGGGCTCACAATCATGAGGTAGTGAGTTCGATTCTTGGACTGCTCTGTGTTGTGTTCTGAGCGAGACACTTTATTTCATGTAGCTCCAGTTCATTCAACTGTAGAAATGAGTTGTGATGTCACTGGCACCATGTTGTAATCGACCTTTGCCTTTCCCTTGGATAACATTTGAGGCATGGAAAGGGGAGGCTTGTATGCATGGTGATTTCTCCCCTGAGAGTAACTTTCTAGGTGCAATCCCATGGCCATTCATGACCGAAGGGAGTCTTTACCATTTTACCCTTTACTCTATAATGTATATCATTTTCCACAAAGGTTTTGGAGTTACTGAAATGGCCACAATTTTCAAAAGTGTTTATTTTTCAAGTTTTAAACATTCATTTTCACTGCTTAGTTTACCTGACTTTAATGTATATGCACTTTGTTGGCATATCGTATAGACTTTGTTAGCATACCAGCATATCGTTTAATATCGTCACTGGTTGGCATGTGTGTTTGTGTGTAAATATATATATTCAGGTTGAAAGGTACAGTGACTCTTGCATGTCTATCAGCAATTAATTGAATTTCATATTGAAATTCACCTATTAAATTTTTAAAAAGTTTATTCATTTAATAATCAATATTTATAGTTTTAGTCTGTCTAGGAAGACTCCTTTCCACAACCAGAGAGCAGAGACATCTCTATCACAAATATGCTGCTGTGATTATTACCTTGGCCTTAGCGAAGGCGGAGGTATTGTTTGCAGTCGTATTTATTAGTCTGTGGACAAGATATCTCAAGAACTGCTGGATGGATTCAGATGAAACTTTCAGGATGTTTGGCCTTGTGACTGGCATGAACTGATTAGATTTTGGGATCGATAATTGTTATATTTACTTTACATGAAGTATTATAATCTTACGTTCTTTCAAGTCTTTCCCTGATCATCTCCCTTCAAAGCACACTCATGGTTTCCATGTAAGTTATGATGGTGTTGCTGTTTCCAAAGTTTTATTTTCATTTCTCTATTATTAATTTTACTTGTGTCTCTATCTTAGTAGAAACTGATGGATAAAGAAATCAAACTACATAAACAAATGGCAGCAAAACCATTCAGAAATTAAATAACACTAACATATTCAGTGACAATAATAAATTTAATTTATCTTTGTGACAATTTTTAGTTTTACCAATTTTGAATATATCACTCGTTTAAAACCTCTTACCTATTTGACAAGTGCATTTCTAGCTCTGCCTTGAAGGAAACTTTACTTCTTGGACTCACGTTTTTATGCACAACGATGTTGTTAAACCTCTGTTAACAGCACTGTATGCAGGTCTTTTCCATTTTCTATCATGAATGGATAAATTTTTCACTATAGACCTTAATGGTCGTAAAGACACTGTATCATTGGATAGACTAAAAAAAAGCCTTCATAGAGAAAACTGTCCCTGTTCCCACTGCAGACGACACACACAACATTACAAACACGGCCAGCACACCCACCTTCACATTCCATGACAACCATTGGGATCGATCAGGTATTGGACAAGAATTCTGGATTATTGTTCTGTTTTTTTTTTACTTAATTTTTGAAAGCAGTTGGGTTTATTTTTAGTATTCTCGTTTGTGAGAGCAGTTAAGTTTATTTCAGATATTCTCATTTTAAAAATAATCTCCGGCTAATCGTTGAGAGGACATTGGTGCTGCCTTGGCAGAGGTTTGTGCTCTCTGAGTGCTCTTGTTGTTGTTGTTATTATTATCTTCTTCCTTCAGTTTTGTTTCCATTTCTTGCCAAGTGTCTTCTCAATACCTAGGGCAGAGAAAATAATAATAATAATATTAATAATAATAATGATGATAATGTTGATAATGATGATGATGATGATGATGATGATGATAATTTCAAATTTTGGAAGAAGGCCAGCAATTTCAGGGGTGGGGGGTAAATTGATAACATCGATCCCAGTGTTCAACTGGTACTTATTTTATCGACCCCGAAAGGATGAAAGACAAAGCTGACCTCGGCGGAATTTGAATCAACAACAACAACATAGCAGCTCAAGATCTAGAGTTAAAAACAAACAACTTGAGGAAATATGTGTATGGATAGATGTCAGCAAAATGTTGAGTGTGTGGAATTTGGGATGAAACAATGGCATACATTGTTGCAGAATGTCCAAAATTGGCTCAGGGAGAATATAAGAAATGGAGACATGACCAAGTTGTGAAATTTTTGCACTGGATGCTTTGTCAGAGACGAGGATTTTAAGCTGGAAGTATTTCGTATGATCATCGGGTTGATAGAGTGCCTGAGTTGGAGAAATGCAAGATTTTATGTGATTTTCCTATTCAAATGGATAAGAAGCTAGAAAACAATAAACCAGACATAACAATAATTGACAACGAAAAGCGAAGTTACTTACTAATTGATCTATCACGTCCGTTTGATCCTAGGATTGTAAAGGAAGAAGATGAAAAGTTAAATAAATGCAAACCCATAAAATTTGAAATTGCGAGAATTTGGAGTATGAAAACCGGAAAGGTTGCGCCTGTAATAATTGATGCATTAGGAACCGTGTGTAAAGATATAGAGAAATGGTTGAAGGAGATTTGAATAAAATATCCTGTAGAGTTTCTACAGAAAGTTTATCTCTAAGGGACAGGAAAGATTATCAGAAAAGTTTTGAGCACTTGAAAGATTATTGAAAGCTTATGGATAACTGAAGTTACAGGCAATAACTGCTACTCACATAAATTCTATTAGGAATAACAACAAATCTGAGTCAAATCGCACAATAATATACATACTTTATTATCTAATATATGAGTGCCTGCTTTTATCTGATTTTTTATTAGACAACTATATGTATATATTGTTATATTTGGAGATGGTCATTTTACCAATAAAAACACGCATTATTTATTTGATCTTCACTTTAGCTTTATCATTATTATTAGTTTATTTGTCAGGATTCTTTTGTCACACATTCTGTGACCTCTTCAAAGACTTTCTCTTTCTCGTTCGCATCAAGAATCATGGAAAACAAATACATAAACGTGTATGTATGTATGTGTGTGTGTGTGTGTGTATATGTATGTATGTATTGTGTATGTATGTATGTATGTATGTATGAATGAATGTATGTATGTATATAGTTAATCCCCCAAAAAAACGAAAAAAAAAACACAAGAAAAAAACAGCAATGTGAGGACGTGGTATATGCAAAGTATTAGCAGACGCTCAGGGAAGGAAAGAAAGGTAGTCTTATGTTTCGAGCAAAGTCCTTCTTCAGAAACAGGAGACAGAGGAAAGTCCAGATGATAATGATAATAATAATAATAATAATAATTAATTCTTTTTATTGGCCACAAGGGCTGACACACATGATTAGAAAACATAAAGGGACAAAACAGGACGAAAGGTTACAAAGGGTTTTGTCCATTTGTGAAAAAATCGTGTAAAAACAGTGTTACAATGAAATAATATAACAACGAAAAACTCCCAATAGGGGGAGGCGTTACAAAAGGTTCCTGGTGGAAAAACCCATAAAAGCCCCTTTCTCCTTTTATAAAACCTTTTTCAATCAAAGGCGAAACCTGAGGACTGGTCCATTTATACTGGCCAGTCTCGCACAATTCACCCACCTTTCATAAAACTTGCTATCGGACAGCACTTTCCTCTCTAACCTCATCTTCCTTTTCAAGTGAAACTTGAAAAAGTTGATGAGGCCTTGACCAAAGAGGAAAGTGTCTGACTTTAGCCCTTTCAAACGAGTCCACCATACAACTTCTTTTGCCACAGCCACTAGGCACAAGAAAACGGCCTCGCCCTCCTTGTTAAAGGAGGTCGGCGGGGCAATCTTCACTATGGATTCGGCCGATAGTCGGATCCGTCCTACACGTGACAGTAGCTGTTCGACATAAACCCATATTTCAGCAATACTCAGGCACTGGACGAGTGCGTGCAGAATGGTTTCGTCGTCCTGGCAACACTTCGGGCAGGCCCATCTGACGGCACTTCCGTGCCGGTAGAGTTTATCTCGAACAGGCAGAGCCCCTCGGTAGCACTGCCAGGCGAGCGACCTCTGGAAATTATCCATCGGCCCCGGCCCGAAAGTCCTCCCGAACAGACCGCTCAGTTCGTCATCTTCAACGCCTAGAGTTTCCCCGAGAACGTCGTCGCATTTTTCCTCCACTAACCCTCTATAGAACGCTAGAGTGGAGCTGTAACCGATCGCATTGCCCGCCTGGCGGAGGGCGGAGAGAGCTTGACAGCACTCAAGGTGCCAAGCGCCCTTTCTCGGTCTACGTTTGATCCAGGTCTGCAGCTCTGTCAAAGAGACGAGCTGCGGAAAATCGTGTCTGACAAAAGACGACCACACCTGTTCACCGTCTAGGAAGCGCTTGAGATGTCGCAGCCTGAGCGCATGTCTGCGCATCAGCAACCACGGCATTCCAAGGCCTCCATTCAGCGGTTGTTGACAGCAGATGGATCGCCTGACCAGTGGCACCTGACCCTTCCACAAAAAGTCGAAGAGCAGGCGTACCAGCTTGGCCAACCAGCGGTCGGGACAAGGGACGACGGTCAAGCGGTAGTAGATGACGGATGCGATGTACGCATTCGCCACCTCTGCTCGACCTTTCAGGGACAGCTTCCTCTCGGCCCATTTCTGGGTGAGACGTGCCACCCTGCTCGTCACCTCTTCCCAGTTTTTATCCACCTGGAGGTCCGGACCGAACCAGACCCCGAGCAGTTTAACGGGTCCGTCTGTCCAGCGCCCTGTTGGACGGCATGGGCTTGCCTCTCCAGATGCCCAGTTGCAAGCCCACAGACTTTTCCGCATTAATCTTTGCCCCTGTCACCGCTTCGTACTGATTTAGTGTCTCGCCAATGTGCCTGTGGCTCGACACCATCACGGTGACGTCGTCGGCATAGGCAGACACGCTGCTTCCGCCTCCTAGATCGCGCGGGATACCCCTCAAAGCCTCCAACTTGCGCAGTAATGGCTCGAAAATCAATATGTACAAGAGGGAGGAGAGAGGGCATCCTTGGTGGACCGAACGCGAGATGTCGAACGGTTCCGAAAGGTGACCGTTCACCCGTATCACCGAGCAGATGTTGCTGTATAAAGCAGCTATCCACCCACGGAAGACTGGACCGAAGCCGGCTGCCTTGAGGACAGCTCCAAGGTACTGATGGTCAACCCTATCGAAGGCACTGGACAGACGGACCCGTTAAACTGCTCGGGGTCTGGTTCGGTCCGGACCTCCAGGTGGATAAAAACTGGGAAGAGGTGACGAGCAGGGTGGCACGTCTCACCCAGAAATGGGCCGAGAGGAAGCTGTCCCTGAAAGGTCGAGCGGAGGTGGCGAATGCGTACATTGCATCCGCTTGACCGTCGTCCCAGACAAAAGCAGGAATTCTCCCGTTTTGCTGCCAGTTGCAGTAGACATTTGCCAACAGGCCCGCAAACAAGTCTGGCATTGAAACGTAAAGCTCGTAGGGCAGACCATCCAAACCCGGCGATCTACCTCTCGTGCAACTCTTCATCGCTTCCTCCACTTCCCAGGCAGATATCGGTCCTTCGCAGCACTCTGCCTCACTGTCCGAGAGTTGGGGTAGGCCGTCCAGGTACACTCCGAAGTCTGCACCATTGTCCGTTCCACCTCTCGTCCCAAACAGTTGAGCAAAGTGCCGCTGAAGCACCGTACACATCTGCTTCGGTTCGGTAACCTCGTGCCCGTTCTGGTTCACCAAAGACCGAATGGTTGCTTTGTTGCCTCGCTTCGCCTCCACCACGCGGGCCCATCGAGCGGCTCTAGTCTCCTCCCCGCTTAGCGAACGTGCCTTAGCTCTGACAACGCAGCCTTCGTGTTTGGCATCGAAGTGTTGGTCGAGGGCCAACCTTGCCGCCAACACGTCGGTCGCGATGCCAGTCTAGTTTCTTAACTAAATCCCGCTCTCTCTTCCTACGTTCAATAGCTAGAGTCTTACTATACCTAATCGACTCTACTCTAATTGCTCTCTTGAGGGCAAACCACCAGTTGTTGTTGATGATTGCCCCCGTGAGCGCCCGCTTAACTAGTAAACTAATCCGGTCTCTGTAAGCTTTGCACGCCGTTAACGACGCGTTCAGCTTCCAGTAGCCGGGTCCCTGTCTATGTAGCCTATCTAAGTCGACCGTACAGATCACTAATTTGTGGTCCGTATAGTCGACTAGGTGGAATTGTGGACACCCTATGCTGTCCTTATCCGCTGGCCTACAAAACACTCTATCTAAGTACGATCTAGACGACCCGATGCGATTGGTCCAAGTCCACATTGGCACATTCGGGTTGTCTAGTCGAAACCTGTCAGACAGCTGAAAGCGGCCGAGTAGGTTGGCGAGGCTCTTGCACCCTCCCCCTCTCCTATCAGACGCTCCCCTGCCCACCCGATCGAAACGTTTGTCTAAGACAGCGTTCCAATCCCCAACTAGCACTAGAGTGCGTGACGTTCCCAGGAAAACTTCCAGACGTTTGAAATAATCCGACTGCCCTGCTCCTGTCGGAGCGTAGGCAGCCGGCAGTCGGAAAGCACCGCCGTCACTACCGTCCACGTCGAGGACCACCAACTTACCTTCCAGATCCAAGAAGACTGTCCTTATTTTCAAGTCCAGGCCCTTCCGAAACAACACCGCAGTACCACCACCGCCCGCTCCCGGCCGACACGGGCTGCGAGTTCCTGCGGGTCGGAGAGCCTGGTTTCACTGATGGCTGCTACATCCACATCATGAAACCTCAGGTCGTTTAACAGGTGACCCGAGGCCTCTCACATTCAAGCAACCGATTCTAAGATTTGCCATGCTTCAAAAGTAAGGAAAAAAAAAGGAGAAGAAAAAGGCTCTACTTACTGTTGTTGGTGGTGGGGGTGGCTCTCTTGTGCTTTTGCACGGGTGCTTCTACAATATTTTTGTACAGTTTCTTAGAGAAACTTTTCCCTAACGATCCCACATCGTTAGGGAATATTTGTTTAATTTCGTTGTATGTTGTTTTGTTTATTTTTATTGTGAGAATGTGTGCTGGTGGTGTGTTTTGTGTTGGTATAACGAAATCCGTTATACTTGTACTGGTTGTGTTTTTCAAATACTCAACCAGTTCCTGGTTTCTTGTATTTATTGATGTAAGTGCGTCTGTGTGTGTTTGAGTGTTTGGCAGTGGCAGTAGTGGTGTCGAAAGTGTTGTTGTTGTTTGTTGTTGTGAATGTGTGTTGTCGTTGTTGATGTTTGGAAGCACTATTTTTTCGTGCTTCCCCTGTGTGTCTTTTTGTTTTCTCCTCCTTTTCTTTTTTGGAGGCACTGTGCTCCATTCTCCTTTGTTGGAATCAGAGCTCGCACAATCTGAGTACTCTTCATCCGGCAAAGGAATAGATGAGGGGTCTGCTTCAGCAGCAGGACGAAAAGTTGTTGGTTCCGCCGGTATCGGTGGTGCCTCTGCTCCTGTTGCTGTTGATGGTGCCCGCGTTGGTGAGCTCTCACCTTCTCTTCTTGCTGCTGTCGACCTTCTAGGTACTGGTGTTGGTGTGGTGGTTGTTGTTGTTGGAGGTGGTGTTGTTCGTCTTGGTGCTGGTGATGGTGTTGGTGGTGTGGCAGCTTTTGGTGTTTCGTGTTGTTTCTGTTGTTGTTGCTGCCTCTTGCTGTATGCCTCCATTCTCTTTTTTTGAATGGGGCAGTCCCTCTTTAAGTGGCGTTCGCTGCTGCAGAGGAAACATTTTGGCTTTCGCCCCTCTACAGCAACATTTAGCCTGGTGCCGTCCGGCAAACTAACGAAATCTGGGACCTTGCTGATATTTTCTTGCTTGATCTGAGCAAGAAGCAGCACTCCCATCCCCAACCAGTTTTTCTCCCTGACTCTCCTGACATCCAGAATGGTGGTAGTGTCCTCTATGTCATAGAGGACAGCTGCCACCAGCCATGACATATCGAGTTCAGGCGGTACGAGGTCAATTTTTATTTTTGTCACTCTTCTTCCGAGGTGGGTTGGAACGAGTAACAAACTCTCTGTTTGCAAGGGCGAAATGGCGTGCGCCCTTGCTTGTTCCTCTGTTGGGAAGCGAACCTCCACAGTTCCGAAACACTTCCCCTTGGTTACATAGCTCTTTTGGGCCCAAATTGGCTTTAGAGCTATCTCTAACTGTTGGGGTGTGGCGTTTGTCATTCTTTTGTATTTTCTGTCGAAAACCTTGTATGTGATTGTTTTTTTGTTTGTGTCTTCAATCACCTCTTGTGGAGTATTGAGGAAGATGCTGTTGCCATCCTTCCTCAACAACTCCTTTGCTTTTTTAATGTCTTGTAAAGTAATCTTTACTTCCTCCGAAATTTGCTTCGCAGCAGAAGCAAAATCGTTGGAAGTTTTTTCATTTTTCTCTGTGTTCCTGTTTGTGTTTGTCTTTGTTATAATTTTCCTTTCCTCCCCCTTCGGTACAACATCACATGTTGAAGGCAGAGGGGGGAAATCGGGAGTGACGTCGAACGCGACGTCCTGGTTAGCATTCTCTTTTCGAACAGCGCACGTGCTTTCCGTTTCGGAAGGAGGATCTCTGTTGCCTTTTACGGCGCGAAGTAGGTGTTTTTTTGGTGTAGTTTGTGATAATGTGTGTGTTTGCGGAGGGAATGTATTTGGAAGGAAGGAACAGCTGACTGCTCGCTTCATAGCCATTTTTTTGTTTAAATGTTTGATTTTTACAATGTTCAAAAAGTTTAAAACGTAATTTCACTCCCAATGGGGTAAAATTTTGCCTAGCCAACCAGCTTCGTACGAAGTTAGTCGGCTTGGCCACACAAATATTAAAAAATATTTTAACTCACAAACAAATTTCCAATGAAATTGTCACAAAAATCACGGAGCTTCCGGAGACACGTCCATCCACGTTGAAAGAAAGAATAATAATAATAATAATAATAATAATAATAATAATAATAATAATAATAATAATTAATATAGATAGTTTCATGACGCTCGGTCGAGCCGGGCGTCTGCCATTGAGAAGCATAAGCAAAGGCGAAATCACGTGATCTGACAGTTCCGGCGGCCGCAGTGGACGATTATCGCGTGTCAACGATATAAACACGAGTGCCTATATGCACCACAAGCCCATACAAGAGGTGCTCTCGTGGTAAATAACTCAGTATTCTGTGTTCTAACACATTTACTTTTAGTGCTATTTTGCTTGTTTAGGTCGTTAGACTGTGACCATGCTGGGGCACCACCTTGAAGAATTTCTAGTCAAATGAATCGACATCAGCACTTATTCTTTTTAGCCTGATACTTATTCTATCGGTCTCTTTTGTCACCGCGGATCTTTTCCTTTTGAACGGTAGTTTTCAACACAATTTCTAGTTAACTAAACACTTTTAAACTTCGTATACTGGCAGAATGTGTTAAAATAAAACATTTTTTTTCTCTTGGCTTTCTTGAGAAATTAAACTAAGTTTAAAAAAACAAATTACAATTTTCTCAAGAAAGTCAAGAGAAAAAAATGTTTTATTTTGACACATTCTACCAGTATACGAAGTTTAAAAGTGTTTAGTTAACTAGAAATTGTGTTGAAAACTGCCGTTCAAAAGGAAAAGATCCCTCACCGCTAAGTTACGGGGACATAAGCACACCAATGCTGGTTGTCAAACGGGGGGGGGGGGGGGGTAATGGACAAACGCAGACATAAAGACATACATTTTTGTCGAGCTTTTTACAGTTTCCGTCTATAAGGACTGAACACGGAACCAGGTGGTTGAGAAGCAAGCTTCTTCCATACAACTACGCCAGCGCCTGTGTGTGTGTGTGTGTGTGTGTGTGTGCGTGTGATTTCTTTTCTGGTTTAAGCGGTAGTTTAATTCAATGAAGTTATACAGCACGTGCTTATTTCCACCAAAAATTTGTGAAAATACAACTTTGAATGAGACAGTTAAGTAATTCATGCAAGAGAAAGGTAGCAATAGAAGCGTTCATAAAAATGTAAGGTTTAAGTTAAATGTGTTGTAGAAGAGCACATTATACGTACGCTCTTGATGTAAAGTTCTTTTAGGTCACACATATAATGTGAGCGGAAAATATTGTTGAGATAATCGAGATAAAAGAAAGGAAATCAACATACATGATTAAGTAACCTGGCGGAATCACAATACGGCAAATCGATGTTTCGTTCAACTGAAATGTATATTGTATTAAAACTAGTTGAAACAAGAGTAGACAACGATCGATTCTGTCGGTTTCTGTTCTGGTTGTGATCGTGCTCTCTCTCTCTCTCTCTCTCTCTCTCTCTCTCTCTCTCTCTCTCTTTCTCTGTCTCTCACCCTCTCTCAAATGTATGTGCGTGTGGATGTGTGTGTGTGTGTGTGTGTACGCTTTGAATTCTCGATTATAGAGCCAGTGAATGGCTGGGCTGAGAAGTACTGCTCTTTCACTGGTACAATAAACCGTTAAAAACACTGAACGAATAATCTTTCACCTCATTGCATGAGGGTCACTACACGCACGTACATATTACATGGTCTAGATTTGCAAACTGAGTGAAAATGTACTCAGTATATACTGGAGGTGCACATGTGCGTGTCTGTGTGCGCGCATAAATATATTATAGTGGAATAATTACTGTGAAATATATATATATACATATATATACTAGCAGAGACACCCGGCGTTGCTCGGGATTAAAATGGCATAGTTTGTATATAATATATTACAGTTATGTTGAAACAGGTGACATGGGAAAGTGCAGCACTGACAGAAAAACATTTGTGGAGTAAATTATGGGCTAATTCGACTAAGCAACATGCTATGCGTCTGTTTGGAGTATTTCAGGCCCTAACATGTGGGGGTTATGTGATTTTTGAACGCACCGAGAAGCTGTCAGTGGATATACTCTCTTTTGCAGCAGTCGGCGCTGTGTCAAACACGACCCATCATCTGAAATGTTGACACTTCCTTCAGGTTTGTTGTCCTACATCACTCATAAAGTAAATTTGGTGGCACTGTGGTTGTTCATTTGTGGGTAGCTATGAACCAATGAGGTGATAGACTTGCCCTTGAACTTCGTCGTAAACTCATGTTTATCTTCTTAGATGCACCAAACGATGTCATTTGCAGAGTTGCATTGTCTGATATTGTTAAGAAAATCCTTTGACTGGATGAAAATGCCTTCTAGAAGATCCATAAGAGGTTGAGAAGGAACTGGTAGTGCTGGCAATTTTACCTGACTGCCCGAGCAGCACATACCATTTGTTTCATTTTAAAATTTGAAAGCTCTACTGAAAAGACAATTTGTGTTTAGCACACCAATTTGGACAGAGTTATTATTTTTATAAGAATAGGATGGATCATATATGAAAAAGCTTCAGGAGTTGTGAAGAACGAATTTGTACGTAGTTTGTTTCTGAGAGCTACTCTATTGGATCTCTCTCTAATCATTAAAACATTGATTTAATGATCCAGCATTAAGTGCTGCAACATGCATTTGCTGAAGTTGAGAAAATCTCATCTAGCTTCTCTCTTCACACTCTTGCCTTCGGTTTTCTACAATCCTCCTTGCTTTATACTTGTTTCTGGAGAGATTACGTCTTTTCTTTGGTGGTATATTTTTCCCAATATTGTAAACAAAAAATTATGAACATAGAAAGAAATTATACATTAATCCCTATTTTTGTAAGCAGTCGTATCTGAAAAATTTTTTATTTGAAGAGAACAGAAATTGAAGGAAGCTAAAGCGAAAAAAAATAGAGAAAGAAAGTGAAAGATGTATGTACGTCATATCAAATGGACATGTGTGTGTGTATGTGTGTGCACGTGTGTGTGTGTGTGCGTGCTTGCGCGTGTGTATGTTAGAGAGAAAGAGAGATAGAGTGAGTGAATGAAGGTGTGTGTCGTGATGATTGACATCTTTTAAGGTACACACACACATAGAAAATGTGACGTCATCGTATAAAATGTTTACGATAGTTGATTTATGGAAAAGATTATGTTAAATTTTTGAAATGCAAATATGTGAATGAAAATTAAGTTTAATTTGTAGCCAAAATAGTACTGAATCGTTTGATACCCCATATGTCAAAATCTATAACTCGGTTTTGGAAAGCATAAGGAATATATAATATCAATAAAGCAGACCTCTATATAATAGATAGACCTAGTAGAAATAGCAGCCAAATCTCTCTCAAAACATCCTACTATCTTATTCCGACAATTCTGCCTATTATGTAGTTTGAATGAGAAACTGTAACTAAAGATTAAGATTATTAACCCTACAGAGAGAGGAAATAAGAGAGACAGCATAACGACGGTTTTGGCGAAATGGCATGTGCCGGCTGTGTGAGCAACTGGTTGTTGTAATGGTGGAACAAACGGGACATAAAAATTACAAAAATAGCGATTCTCACTTTGAAACAAACAATTTTGAAAATATTTTTAGATTATGGAGCGCCTCACTCTCTCATGTATCCATGTTTAAAATTTCAGCGTGATCGGATGAACAATACTCGAGTTATAAGCGCACAAACAGACAGACAGAACAGATTTTATATATTAAGATATAGATATATTGTAATGTAATAATTACTGTGTAGCATTGTGTGCACATATTTGTTTTCTTGTGATTTACCTTGCATTTACTTTGCAGTGTTTTGGCCTTACCCACGATCTTTTATACAAGATATATATATATATATATATATATATATATATATATATATATATATATATATATTTCGGCGGTAAAACATCAGTCCGAAAATGAAGTACACTCTCTCTAAGTTATAGAGCAGTATATTATGTTTGTGTGTACTTGTGTGTGTGTGTGTGTGTATGTGTGTGTGCGTGCGTGTGTGTGTGTGTGTGTTGTGTGTGTATAAATACATACATACACACATAAGTACACACACACGCATGCATGCACATATATGCATGTATGCATATAACTGCCAATTTATATTATCGTACAATTTCATCTTGAAAAACCTTCCAAGATTTGAAAGGTAGAAAGTGAAATATATTTTTTCTATTCAGCTATGCCCAATGATTGTTCGGTTATCTTTCCATACTTGGAAGGTTCATCAACACGAAACTGTTCGGTAACATGAATACGAGTGCCTGACTTTTCCGACATCTGAAAATTCATTGGATAACGCGCCCCACCTCACACAAAGGCATACACACATGTATGTATGTATGTATGTATGTATGTATGTATGTATGCATGCATGCATGCATGTATGTATGTATGTATGTATGTATGTATGTATGTATGTATGTATGTATGTATGTATGTATGTATAGTAGTTTAGTTACATGAGTCGTTCTCAAATCTGCGCATTCTTAGATTCTGGTTTCTTTGATAATGAAATAGAAAAGGACTGCCAAACAGAATTGAAACGACGTGAAGAAAATATAATCGATGGTAGCGAGTAAGAAACAATGGTCGCCAAAAATAATAAATCTGGGATATGTGCAATCAGAAAACGGGAAATGTGTAGCAGAAATCAAAAGACGTATTGCGATAGCTAGAAAGTCATTTGAAAAAATACTAAACATACTGACATCAAAACAGCATTAATATCGAAACCAGAAGAAAGATTATTAAAGCATTATATACCGTCCATTCTACAATATGGTGCGGAAACTTAGACATTAACAAAAATACTATCAGATGTGTGCATATAGAAACTTTGTGAGAATAACAGACGTAACACAAAAACCAATGAGGAAATACTAAGAATGGTAAAGACTAAGAAAATATTAATAGACACTATTGAAGAGAAGAAACAAAAATATTTTCGAAAGAATAGATTAAAGAGACCGTTAACAGAAGACAAAAATGAATGGGAAAAGAGTGAGAGAAAAACTAACAATTACATGGATGGATAGTATAAAAAAATTGGGACAGATTTAAAATACAGTAAATATTTAAGGATAATACAATCCTCGGCAGTCAACCTACTTAGAGTGGATCAAATCTGATGATGGCAGTGATGGATGGATGGATGGATGGATGGATGTGTGTGTGTGTGTGTGGTGTGTGTGTGTGTGTGTGTATGTATGTATGTGTATGTATGTATGTATGTATGTATGTATGTAGTATGTATGTATGTATGTATGTGTATGTATGTATGTATATGTATGTATGTATGTATAGTAGTTTAGTTACATGAGTCGTTCTCAAATCTGCGCATTCTTAGATTCTGGTTTCTTTGATAATGAAATAGAAAAGGACTGCCAAACAGAATTGAAACGACGTGAAGAAAATATAATCGATGGTAGCGAGTAAGAAACAATGGTCGCCAAAAATAATAAATCTGGGATATGTGCAATCAGAAAACGGGAAATGTGTAGCAGAAATCAAAAGACGTATTGCGATAGCTAGAAAGTCATTTGAAAAAATACTAAACATACTGACATCAAAACAGCATTAATATCGAAACCAGAAGAAAGATTATTAAAGCATTATATACCGTCCATTCTACAATATGGTGCGGAAACTTAGACATTAACAAAAATACTATCAGATGTGTGCATATAGAAACTTTGTGAGAATAACAGACGTAACACAAAAACCAATGAGGAAATACTAAGAATGGTAAAGACTAAGAAAATATTAATAGACACTATTGAAGAGAAGAAACAAAAATATTTTCGAAAGAATAGATTAAAGAGACCGTTAACAGAAGACAAAAATGAATGGGAAAAGAGTGAGAGAAAAACTAACAATTACATGGATGGATAGTATAAAAAAATTGGGACAGATTTAAAATACAGTAAATATTTAAGGATAATACAATCCTCGGCAGTCAACCTACTTAGAGTGGATCAAATCTGATGATGGCAGTGATGGATGGATGGATGGATGGATGGATGTGTGTGTGTGTGTGTGTGTGTGTGTGTGTGTGTGTGTGTGTATGTATGTATGTATGTATGTATGTATGTATGTATGTATGTATGTATGTATGTATGTATGTATGTCACACTGTAGCCAGTCCAGTATGAATACTAAAAGGTTACTAACGAGAGTTACACGATCTCTGAAGATTTGACTACGCAATCTGCTAAAAAGGTTTTCCTTAAACGCAATTTTTCAGTATTAATAAATCTCGCGTAAGATGACGTAAATAAATATTTTATCAACAAACTCTCCTGTGTTATTTCGCTTTGTGTGTACGTGTGTGTGTGTGTGTGAAGGTAAGAAAGCTTGTGGTCAGTGTGTTACTCTTACGATTGCGAGAGCGATTTCGATCGCCAGATCTTGAGCAAAATACTTCATTTCACGTTGCCCCAGTTCACCCAGCTATAAATAGGTAACTCTGCGACTGACCGACGTTCCATTCAGGAGGTCGATACAATGATACTATGATACGTACGTACGTACGTATGTATGTATGTATGTATGTATGTATGTATGTATGTATGTATGTATGTATGTATGTATGTATGTATGTATGTATGTATGTAATTATTCAGTTTATTTCGAGATGTCTTACCACTAGAGAACGAACCGGCTCCTTCATTGGAATTTCAACATTAACAACAGGGTATTTTTGTTTGTATGTATGTATGTATGTATGTATGTATGTATTCTCATGCATATAGTTACATATCTAGACATGCTTATATATATTTAAATGATAAACTTCTGGAAAGTTTTACAGATTTTTACAGTTCCAGTTATGGATTGGATCTGTAGTCTTCGAATTAGCTTTCCCCTTTCTGGTTTTGAGGAGCTTATTTCTCAAGATTGGTATTTAGGCACATATCCCAGTGCCCCAATAATTGCAGGTATAAATCTGAACCCGGATAGAGTTACTGCAGATTTCTCAATAGTTCAGCATAGGCGTTTTCTTTTTCACTGATCTTCAGCTTTACGTTAACATCCGCTGGACAGCTAATTTCCACAACTTTATATGTATACTAGCAGTATCACCCGGCGTTGCTCGGGTTTGTAAGGGAAATAACTATAAAGCATTTTTAGAGAGTTATAGCCAAAAAATAGCAAAAAAATGGAAAAAAAATTATGGTAAATTTTTTTGAGTTAAAAAGGTCGAGTTGCGTCCCCTAGACAGTCTGTGGTTTGTGTTTCTGATTCTCGACCCCATGTCGAATTTATCGATTTTTTTCAGAACTGGGGGAACTGTTCAAAATTTTCGCTGCGTTAGTTTTGAATTATGACATTGGGCTATGTGTGTATCAAGTTTCATCAGAATCGGTTGAAAGCCGTGGTCAGGGTGAGGGTACAACCTAACAGACACACAGACAAACTGCCGTTTATATATAGAGAGATGTATGTATGTATGTGTGTGTGTGTTTGTATGTATGTATGTATGTATGTATGTATGTATCTGTGTGTGTGTGGGGGGCATGCGTACATCTGTGTGTGTGTGTAAAGAGAGAGGGGTTTAAGGGCTCAGTATAGTTCTTGCTTGAGGTTTTCTGTAACTGTAGTATCTGTGAACTTATAGAAATATAAGCACTGTGTTGATGGCTGGTGCATAGTTTGAAACAGTCTCTGTTTCAATCGCATAATACGAAGACTTGTTGTCATAATCAATTGAAGTGTATATACTGGAATATACATATAGAAAGAGGCAACCTAATCATACAGCTGCTGCCATCTACTCGAGATGGAGAGAAGGCGTGCACCTAAGTGTTGTTTAGATCGCAAGCTGACATTCAATACAAATGTAAACACGGTCGTCAAACACTACTCCAGTCATGTGCTATAAAGCAACCTTTTTTCATTCGTCATACACAACGCTGACACATGGAATGAACTGGCTTTTAGCAAAAGCACTCGAAGATTGAAGAGCAGATGGAGAAAGAGTGTCGATTCAATTTTTGCAGTCAATTCATTTACTTCGACCTTAAAATTACATATTTTGATGTAAACAGTGAAAGCAGGGAATAATACACGGGCCACCCTTCGATATTAGTACACGACGTTATTCACCCACACAACCTTCTTTCATGACAGAGAAAGAGGCTAGGCTGAAAAAGTGGATGAATGATGTCGTCTTCTCAGACAAACACGCTGTCGACCAATATCGAAGGAATGCCTAATACACGTTTAGCAGAGGATCTTTGACAAAATACTATCTTTGTCCGGGCGTCGATGTTCCCTTGTGGTTGTTATAATTGAAACGAACAATACCAACAATATTTAAAATAGTAATGGTTTCTGAGAATTATGTAAATTCAAGGCCAGTAATTTTAAGGAGTGGGGATCGATGACATCGACTCCAGTGCTCGACTGGTACTGTTGCTTTGGTTGTTGTGTCGGCTGGTCTGCGGCGATGATTGGTTGAATTGAATGACAATATCTTCTCTTCAGCTACGCGAAGAAGTAACTGAACAAAACTTGCAAACATCTAACAGATTTTATTATCGCACATAATGTCAAACTGCATTGGTCTTTTACAAATAACAACAGCAATAATTACATACTGGGAGAGATATACTGCTTAGGGTCTACAGCAGGGTACTCATACTGCAACACGTGGCTTGCTCAACATAACTGGAAACAATTGTGCTATGTTCGTGGCGACGGTGATTCTTGACATCTGTCTGAGCCGTCTGCGTGGGTCGTCTGGTGTAGCAAGAGTGGAGACACATCGCACAGCTGCCTCAACATCCTGCAATTAATTACCGCCGAAAGCAACCTTTTATAGAGCACAAGAAGTAGATGCTAGAAGATTGAATCCCCCGATGGCTTGACGCTGATTGGTTAATTAATTGACCGATTACGTGAAACTATTGGGGTTTGCTCGTTATGTTTGACCGAGTATCTTGAGATTCAGATTCGAATTCCCACTACTGCACCTTTATATTTTATCGACCCTGAAAGGATGAAAGATAAAGTTGACCTCGACGGTATTTGAAACCAGTATGTGAAGAGCCAGAAAAAAAAAAATACTGCACGGCATTTTGTCCAACGCTCTAATGATTCTACTAGCTCACCACCCTTAACAACAACAACAACAACAACAACAGCAGCAGCAACAGCAGCAGCAGCAACAACAACAACAACATGGGATGTTTTATTGATAAATTAATATAGTTTTGTAAAAACTTTGTAACGGTTGGTGTCACCAATGTAACGATAGGGGTCACCAATTGTGAAGGTATTCTATTATGATATATGTTGGAGTCAGCAGTTACCAATTGTAACGGGCGTTGTTGTTGCAGATGTGTAAGATGAACGAAGAACAGTGATCGAAGTTGTAAAGAAATATTTATTCACCGTTGCTTTGTATATATTCAAAAACCACGACGGGTTGGTAAATGGAAAAGCATGCGAGGTAAAAAGAGTTAATTAATTTCGGTCGGTATGTGTGTACACGTTCTTACTGTTGTAGAAATCCATAGATAGTGATAGCATGATGTCGCAAGAGAAAACAAAGTAATGGTTGCCTGCTTGTGGCCATGACTCTAGTTGGTCTCTATCTGATTTTGTCATACCAAATTCTAGTATTTATAACTATGCAAAACTAGCTAGAAGGATAGACATATTGTTGAGAACGATAAATATCGTTGGTGATACCTGCTATCTCAATTCTAGCTTTTGGTGAAATAGAAGAGGTTAGAAGGGTCAAGTGGCAAAGACATTATTCTGCTTAGCGAAGGCATCTGGCAAATGTAATTGCTGTCACTTACAGAAAAGCTATTGTTTTACCGTGAGAAAAGTGCTGTTGAACTGTTAAATGAAATTTAGCAATCGAGGATCGAATCCACGCCATGCCTGCATGAAGCCACAACTTAAGAGATGTTCATAAATTTCTATATCTTAACTATGCTATGTCCAGCGTATCGATGCTTCTCTCGAAAATCCCCCCCTACTCGTCCCCATTCCATCGACAGGCATGTCAACTACCAGTCCAATCAAACAGCCTATATTAGTAGACACAAGCCAGTTCTTCTATTTAGCGCCGCAGCATCACCAGTAGTTAAACCGACAGCCGTAAATCTTCCATCATTTGTTGTCTTCAAAAATAAAGAGAGACAATATTAGGGCCTTTGTTAGAGTTATGATATAAGTATAGTAGTAATTGTGAAACTATAGTAGTGAACAAGTAAATAAGATAGGGATTATAGTAGTAATAGTAAAATTATAATAGTAAACAAGTAAATAATTGCCCAGATTGATAATTACTCAGAATGATTAACAAGTGGCCTTGTGAAACCGTCGAGTCGTCGGCGACTAAACTGGCAACCCCACTAAGCTTGCTTGGTGAGGAGGGTGGATTTTCGACACACTTCGGGATTAAAAATAAAACCCGGCAAAGGGTAGAAGAACTCAAGAATCAATGGCCATTCCGAAAACGGGTAGACGGAACTCGAGAGCCTTGGTTGGCATTCACTCTTGGAGAATGAACATTCTGATTTAAAACTGAGGAAGGAGTCTTCCTCAGTTTTAAATCAGCTAATTTCCACAACTTGTGACAACCTGTGAGTGTCCAACGGCTTCATGACTGGGATGAAGACAAATGAACCGCGAATCGGGACTTAATTCCGGAGCAATATTTGGATGAAGATACGGGACCAACTGCCGCTCACCTGTCTCCTAGTGAGAATCATGGTCATGAACCCTAACACACAGAAATGTGAAGGAAACAGACTCGACTTATGGGTAGTAAGTGCTCTGCAATCTTGGTTTACAATCTCACTAGAGATGGTGTCTCGATAAAAATACCGGTTGATAGTTAACCTTAAAATGCAAACCTCATTGTTGAGTGAAAATGTCTAATACAAATGTATCAAATAACGGTGTTAATGAGGCTGGAACCAAAGGCGAAAGCCATTCACCCGGCAGGTGACTTGTGGTTGAGCAGCACAGGCCCGATCGTCATCCAGGGACTGCTTGTACACGAAGCTAGAGGCAGAGAAGAAGGTGGGATTAGGAGGCAAACTGAACGGTAATTGAATGCTGGATCAGGAGTGAACCCAGTAGAAGGGGATTCCGACCACGAATGAAAGCAAAATGGAATGAAATAGAACTCTTCGAAATAAGTGAACAACGGTTAGCCGACCAGACGAGCAATAAGAGTAAAATGGTGGTTAACAGACATAGAAATTGAAGAGATAAAAAGGAAAGTAGAAAATAGAAATAATATTTTACCAACAGATA
This sequence comes from Octopus sinensis, assembly GCF_006345805.1. NCBI lineage: Eukaryota > Metazoa > Mollusca > Cephalopoda > Octopoda > Octopodidae > Octopus > Octopus sinensis. Next base: position 34,256,922 of record NC_043010.1, read on the forward strand.
CATTGCCCAGTGAGAACAGAGAAATGAATGGCGGCAGTGAAGACGTAGAACAAAGTGTAAATGTAAATGCATTCTCAGCAAACGAAGCAGAAGTAATAGGAAGAGCTATGAAACAAGAATATGATGATGACTGACAAGATATAGTGAGGGTGCTGAGCCGATATATTAGAGAAGACCATGATCAAGCACCCACCAATCTGAGGTACATTGATCAACGCAAGTTCAAAGTTGAAACCGAAAAGATAGATTCAGTCCTTGGGCTATTCCAGACAAGAAATACAACTGAAATTAACAAGATTATTTGGGTTGCAGCTATGGTTACTACAGATAAAGTTGGATACAAAAGAAAAGAACAAACAGAACGTAAAGAACCATTCTGGCGTAGACGAATTTGTGAGAAAGAAAGTTAAAAAGACATTTAGAACAAGTTGATAGATTGAGTAAAGGGGAATTGCAGAACGAAAGCATAAGAATAATGCTGGAAAGAACCTATCAAGAACAAAGAGATAAAAGGTATGATGTGATATTGGAAGAATTGAAACAGATACATTGCCCAGTGAGAACAGAGAAGTGAATATTGGCAGTGAAAACGTAGAACTAAGTGTAGTAATCAAAGGAAAACTGGAAAGATATGACAATAGAACAAAACAATTCAGGCAAAACAGATTGTTTGAAGTAAAACAGAAGAAACTGTTTCAGGAACTAGAAGGGCAATTACACGTAACAACGATACCAGATGCAGAGGAAAGTAGGGCATTCTGGAGAGGGATCTGGGACCAACCTGGAGAGCATAATGATGAAGCTGAGTGGCTGCGTTGAATCCAAGATAGGTTAAGAAATATAGAAGGCCTTAATGAGATACCTAGCCCAAAGTAAGGAAATCTTGCTAGTGACGGGAACGAGGGAGTACTGAAATCAGAGAAAAGATAACTACAGAAATGATAAAAAAGCAATTAAAAAATTCCCAAATTGGAAGAGCCCAGGACCGGATGGAATCCAAGGTTATCTTATGAAGAAGCTGAGAGGGATCCATGAAAGAATAGCGCCATTGCTATATGAGTGCTTTCAGAAAGGTGCAGTGCCCAGCTGGACGACAAAGGGAAAGACATTGTTGTGTGTCTAGGATCCTGAAAAGGAAAATGTTGCATCCAACTTTAGACCAATAACGCGCCTTCCGCTAATGTGGAAACTAATGTCAGATGCGTTGGCCGGTGAACTAAGATACTTGGAAAACAGTGGGCAACTATCTATTGAACAGAAAGGGTGCCGAAGGAGGAGCCGGGGAACGAAAGATCAGCTCTTAATTGATAATCTAATTATCAGGAACTGCAAGAGAAGACACAAACCTGAGCATGGCATGGTTGACTATCGTAAAGCATACAACATGATATCACACACCTGGGTAATAAAAGTAATAGAAATGTATGGAGTAGCAGAAAATACGAGAAGTCTTATACAGAATAGTATGAAATGCTGGAGAACGGAATCGACAGCAGGGAATCAAGTATTAGGAGAGGTGAAAATCAAGAGAGGTATCTTCCAGGGGGACAGTGTGTCCCCACTGATCTTCGTGTTGGGAATGATCCCCTTGAGTGAACTACTACAGAAAACAAAGTTGGGGTATGATCTGGAAAGAGGTAAGGGGAAACTGAACCACTCGCTCTTCATGGACGACCTGAAGTTATTCACAAAAACTGAGGCAGGACTGGACAACCTAGTCCAGTCTGTCCGGATTTTCTCCAATGATATTAAGATGGAATTTGGACTCTCAAAATGGGCTACGTTGGTGATGAGACAAGGAAAGCTTTCCAGAACAGAAGACATATGGTTGCCAAGTGGTGAAATGATGAAGGCAATTCAACCTCACTCCAGCTATAAATACTTGAAGCAGATGGAATCAAACACAATGACATGAAAGAAAAGACAAAAAGAATGAGGAAAATATTGGTTTCAAAGCTAAATACCATAAACTTAATTTCGGTACTAAACTCGTGCACAGTCGCAGTAGTTCGGTATGGCACTGGAATCCTGAAGTGGATAGAGGAAGAACTAAAGAAGAATGTTTCTAACGATGCATGGAGCTTATCATCCACGCGCAGATGCTGATTGCCTATACACGAAGAGAGCAAATGGAGGAAGAGGACTGATAAATGTGGAAGACTGCGTGCGTATCGAACTCGAGACCTTAATGAGATAACTAGCCCAAAGTAAGGAAACCTTGCTAGTGACAGTTAGGAACGAGGGAGTACTGAAATCAGAGAAAAAAAGGAGAAACAAAGGAAGAAGTGCAAAAAGGACATGATAATAATAATAATCCTTTTTATTATAGGCACAAAGACTGGAATTTTAGCAGCGGAGGCAAGACGATTACATCGCCTCCAGTGCTCAAGTGGTTCTTAATTTATCGACATCCGAAAAGATGAAAGGCAAAGTCGACCTCGGCATTTTGTCCGGCGAGGTAACGGTTCTGCCAACAATAACTGTTTTTATTAGCTACAAGGGTTCAAAAAGATATAGTAAAATCTAACGTATGTTGAACTATAGAGACCTTACAAATACGTGCGGAGTGGGACGGGCAAGTTATATAATCACGAAGAAAAACGAGAAAGATGTTATACAATTAATTTTTGTAAAAAAAAAACACAAATAGTTATTAAGTGGAATAAATAAAAGAATATAATAAAACCCATACTAATTAAAACAAAATTCAGTCAAAAAAAGAAAAAATGACGGCGACTAGCAACACATAAGGTGGAAAGACATAACTTACATTTATCAGGGCAACCCACGTTCCTGATTAAGCAACATTTTTATATCTTCCCTGTATTGTTTATAGCTGGATAATAATAATAATAAATTAATTAAAAAGAGATGTTAGAAAAACAGTGATTTACAAAGTGGTGATTTACACGTGACAGGAGCTATAATCTGTTTGTGAATGCCGCATGAATGATTAACGCATAAGAGATAACCGGTCCGATATTACGTAATTCAATGCACACGGAATTGTGTCAGCAGTTGTGGGTGGCAGGCTGTGAGAAGTCTAAACCATCGCTTTGTTTGTTACGGAGACAGACTGCGATGATGATCATGATGGTGGGACAGAATCGTTAATAATGCTTTCCAGTATTTGTTCCGGCTCTTTACGTTTTATGTTCCGAGTTCAACATTGCCTTTCATCTTTTCGACGTCGACAAAATAAGTACCAGTTGAGCACTGGAGTCGATGTAATCGACAAGCCTCTTCCCCCCACAACATTACACGCCTTGTGCCTACAGTAAAAATACCGTAAATCCTCGAGTATAATCCGCATTTTACCCCAAAATTTAAAGGTCAAAATCCCTAGTGCGTGCTATATACGAGGTTTAAGATGAAAATTATTTTCTAAGCAATGTCCGAGTCTGTATTTGTTGTCCGTAAATGTTTATTCAGACGCATTTTGTGATGTCGGGCGCGAAAATACCTTAAGCTAAGCCTGAAAGCAATGAAGTCATAAAAGAATCATCCATAACATGCAGTAAGCAACATTTGTTAAACGTTATTGCTGTTATTACTGTTATTTCTTTATTTTCTGCAGACAAAATGCCCCAAAAAGTAACACGTTTGCATTATGTTATATATCCAATAATAATAATAAAGGACGTTACCGTATACAGTTTTACAAACCAAGGACGTTATATAGACCTATTTGACTCAAGTTAGAGAAGGGGTGTGTATTATACACAAGGTTTAGGTTTTTCAGAGGTACAGCTCCCTAAAAATCCCCTGTGTATTATACTCAAGGGCTGACTATACATGAGGATTTACGGTACACAAGACCAGCAGTTTCGGGAGAGGGGGAAAGTCGATTACATCAACCCCAGTGCTCAACTGGTACTCATTTTACCGACCCCGAAAGTCGACCTAGGCGGTATTTGAACTCAGAATATAAAATACGGACGAAATGTCGCTAAGCAGTTTGCCCGGCGAGATAACGATTCTGCCAGCTCGTCGCCGCCTTAGAAGTGATTATAATTATTAGGGTTATTATTAAGGCGGTAAGTTGATAGAATCGTTTGCATGCCAGGCGAAATGCTTAGCAATATTTCGTCCGTTTTTACGTCCTGAGTTCAAATTCCACCGAGGTCGACTTTGCTTTTCATCCTTTCAAGGTGGTGATGAGTTAAATGTGTAATTAATTTTTTTAACTAAGTTTTTTTTTTTCTCTGTTACTGAACCTATCAGTAACGCTTTCGCGTGATTAGTTGAAGAGAAAGGCGAAGAGCGAGAGAAAAAGGGGTGAAAAGAAAAGCACATTATATCATAGACTACATTATCGAATTACATACATTTTAAGAATGGCAGGGTGTGGTTTGAGGGAGACCAATAGGGCATTGGGTGGCTCTAGTAGAGACCACCCTGTTGTGACATTCAGGTCTCCAGTCTGAGGATAATTTTTCTGACAGTTTCAACTATCTGATATATATCGATTAGATTTCTTGAATGTACCAATGTACACACAGAGTAACCGCATCAAGTCATATAGATCAGCGTTTTTCAAACTGTAGGTCCCGAACCTTCTTCAGTGGGTCGCGAGATAAATAAAATCGGTCACGACAAAAAAGTTTTCAAAATGCTGATATAGATCGTATCTCGATAGGGTATATTTTAGGTTAGCGGATTGAAGTAGTGTCGAGTATTTAAAGTTTCGACACAGATCACAAATTTATCCGTACAGGCGATTTAGATAGATGTGAATAGGGACCCAACTACTGATCGCATCATTTCTGGTGCGTAACAGATTAACAAACTAGTTAAGGATTATCACTTTATTAGTAGAAAATTATAGTGTAGGATTTTTAGTTGTTCCAGTATGTTCACGTTTTTTAAAAAAAAAGATGACAGTTTCTGGACTTCAAGGATGGAATATTTCTTCCATAACACAATTCTTTGATTTCTTTCTTTCCAAGCAGACGTTTGAGCTATCTATGCAGTACTACTTGGAAATGGAAACATTGTTAGTGTTTGTTTCTGACGCTGCTGCTAATGTCATTGTTGTTTAGCACCAAGCGGCCTCGATCCAGTAAATCTATGGTTGTCCTTTTTCGTCGATGGTTGACGGTATTTCTGTTTCCAGAAGTGCCTAACTCTAAGTACACTTACCATTTAATCATGGATACCCTACGAAGGAAAGACAAATCAGTACATTCGGAGCATCCAAGGAACACAGGTGATGTCAGATATTAAGTATAACCGTACTAATCCGCCATAAGTTCTTTCTTTCCGCATTTTCTGTAGAGTATTTACTCCCTTAGTCCTTTTTAAACGCTTAATAAATTACCATCCCGCCCACTCCCTGTGAAGGTGCATGGCTCAGTGGTTAGAGCGTCGGGTTTACAATCATGAGGTTGTGAGTTTGATTCTTGAACTCGAGCTGAGTATTATGCTCTTGAACAAGGCACTTTATTTCACGTTGCTCCAGTTCACTCAGCTGTAGAAATGAGTTGCAATGTCACTGGTGCCAGGCTGTATCGGCCTTTGCCTTTCCCTTGGATAACATCGGTGGGGTGGAGAGAGAAGACTGGTATACATGGGCGACTGCTGGTCTTTCACAAACAACCTTGCTCGGACTTGTTCCTCCTCCGAGAACTTTCTCGGTAAAATTCCATGGTCATTCGTGACCAAAGGAGTCCTTTCCCCTTATTCTTACCCTTTAAATTACCCCCACAAGGCAGCAAGGGCTTATTGTTATAATGGGCAAGGCTTGTGCAGGGCCAGTCTCATTCTCACGTCCTTCGAACTTGTATCGCTCAAGTGCAATAAGAGTTCCACACGATCAGCAGTAATCAGGATACGGGAATTGTATGGAGTTATCTTTTCTTAGCTAGGCAGTTAAAGAGCTGAAGGGCTTCATCTGTCCTGGGTCCGTTGGGATGTCTATGAGGGACCGTCTTCCAGTAGCAATTTCATGACATGCTAATTAACCGATAGCTGTGACCCTGACATGTTTCACTTACTCTGGGGCAGAGTAGACCTGAGAGCAGAAGGGGCTAAGACGTAGTGGTTCCACATTCCTCAAAACTCTGGAACTCCTGAACCAGGGATTCACAACCAGATGCTATAAACTTATAATCAAAGACATTTCAACTGTCCCACTTTTTTTCAGGCAAAGTGTATATAGGACATTGTCATCATCTTAAGTGTCGTTTGTAATTTTAAAGACTGTAAGGTGTGATTTAATGGATATTTGGCTGCTAAATTTAGCAGATTTAATGACCGAGCGGGGGGTCCCCTTGTTGGTTCTTCAGATTCCCTCAGTGACTGGCTGTTGTTGCTGTTGCTATTATTGGATAAAACCGCTAAAAGTTTGTGTGTGTGTGTGTGTGAGTGTGTGTATGTGTGCGTGCAAACGTGTGTGCGTGTATGTATGGAAATATTTTTTCTCTCTCTTTAATTTCAAACTCTACTATTTTTGCCAATTAGCTCAGAATCTTTACATTCGGAATAAAGAAAAAAAATTATATTGAGAAAACAGAGAATGAGTGAGTGAAGGAGAAAAATATATGACGCGGGAAGAGAGAAAAGAGAGTGAAAGAAAGAAAACTAATACAAAAACAAAAACTAAAAACGAAAACCAAAAATTTCCATACATTTTTATTTTCGTTGTGATGTGAACTATATTGATGAGAGACCAATATAGATCTTTTGACTGAAAAATATTTCGAGAAGAGAGGAAAAACTGAATTAATCTATCAGCTGACGCTAAAGATCCGTTTACGGTGCAATGGAGAGGGGGGGGGAGAGCAAATAATAAATAAATGAATTGAAAAAGTAAAATTATGCTAGTTTACAAAGATAGACAACAAAATTCAATCATTATGTGCTTTCCACCATCACCACTTAATAAATATAGCCTTTCTCTCTCTCTCTCTCTCTCTCTTTCTCTTCACTCGTTTTCTTTCTCTGTGTTTCTGTCTGTCTGTCTCTCTCTATCTTTCCCTGTCTCTATCGTTCTCTGTCTCTCTTTCTCACTCTCTCTGTCTCTCTCTATCTCTCTCTTTCTCACTCTCCCTCGTTTTCTCTCGCTCAATCGTTCTGTCTATCCCTCTGTGTTGCATATTCGTTTCTATATAGATTTAACCTTCGGGAAAGCGGTTAAAATATCAATTTTTTTTTCATCTCAACTTTCATTGTCAAAATTCATTGTTCCCCGTTAAGCCGAAGCGTTTCATAAACAATTGACTATTATTTTGTCTTGGCCCAGCTAGCTCACGTATGAATTTAGTTGTCAATCTTAACACGCTTACATACACGCGTGCCCACACAAATATACACACATACATACATACATACATACATACATACATACATACATACATACACATTCGCGCACACACACACACACACACATATATATATGCATACATATATGTGTGTGTGCGTGCGTGTGTCAATTATACGGCAACTAGCACGCACTCTCATACATGCTTACGCGAGCGTGTTAGAGTGAAAGTGTGTGTGTGTGTGCGTGTATGTATATATATATATATATACATACACACGCTCCTAATAAAATATAACACATATTAGCTCTCGTATAACATACCATAAAACAAAAACTTAGGTTTCAGATGTTGATACACACACACACACATACATACATACATAAATACACACACACACACATACATACATTCATACACACACACACACACACACACATATATATATATCTGTGTGTGCGCGCGTGTATGTGTGTATGTTTTGTCTCTACTCTTGCCGTTCTGAATATCTAAACAATTTCAGAAAAGAAAAGAGGGGAAGGGGAAGGGGAAGAAAAGAAGAAAAAATATGCGGTGTTACTACGGAAACTATCAAATCTCTCCTTTAAGGCATTTTGGAATCCTTATTTGGCTGTTTATTCCACTCACCCACCCATCTACCCACCTACCTCACTTCTAAAATTCTACATCACATACGGCTCAGCCCTGGTGGCGGTAGTGGATGTGGAGTGTTTTAGAAGCAGGCAGGCTGGTGGAAGCGATGGCATTGGTGGTGATGGTAACATTAAAAAAAAAAAAACAAAAACCAAAAAAAAAACCTGCTTCCTTCCTCTTTTCTCACGTAACACTGTCATGTTTCCCATACAGAACATTTTTAGCAATTAAGATCACTGATAAATGAATGCTATTGCTACTGCTGCTGCTGTTGTTGTTGTTGTTGTTATTTCCCTCTCCCCTTCCCTCATCCTTCCCCTCCTTCCTACTTCCTAGTCCTTCCTTTCCTCCTCCTCCTCCTTTCCCTTCCAGATCTTTTTGTACTTCTTCACCGTTTCCTTTTTCTGATTTCTTCGTTTATATTTTCACTTCTTACTTTTTCTTCTACTTTTTCCTTATTTCTTTTCTTCTTTTCCTTTTCTTTTTTTCTTGTCAAGGGCCAGACATGGTGGAGTTGAACCTGAGAAGGAGGGCAACAGATTTTAGTCTGCCACCTGTTTTAGGCTATGCTAGTATTTGAACTGAGAACGCAAACAGCCGCAGCAGCATGTCTTGCAATGAGTCCCGTCTGATGCTTTAACAATTTCTGCCAGCCCTCCACACTAGACTGGTACTTGATCTGTAGATTCCAGAAGGATGAAAGGCATAGTTAACCTCAGCAGGAACTGAAGTTACAACACAATAAGCCAGAATTTTCAAATTGGTTACAGTGTTGTCTCCCTTGCTTTCATTAACGTTAATGGTTTCACTTCGTTTACGAGTATAATTTTATCAGATCATCCCATAAGTTCTGTCCGAATTTTGAACAAAGAAAACAATGTTATATTTAATTGAAATTTAATCATCAATGTACTTTCCTTGATTATCTGTGACTTCCTTCCATCTATTTACAATCTTTTTAATCGCATCAATGTAAAACTCTTTTGATTTCAAAGTGAAGAACTCTGAAATGTCAGTTTCGACCTCCTCCTGGCTTGCGGAAGTTATGTCCCCCAAATGATTCTGTAAACTACGAAACACATGGTAGTCTGAAGGAGCCAGGTCGGGAGAATAAGGTGGATGAGGAATTTTTTTCCCAATCAAGCTCTTTGATCTTCTGTGATGTGATCTTTGTAGTGTGGAGTCATGCATTGTCCAGATGAAACATCACTCCTTTTCGATTCAATAATGCGGGTCTTTTTTCCTTCAAAGCTTGGTTCAAACACTCTAATTGCTGACAGTAGACTTGAACATTGATTGTTGCATTAGGTGGTAACAATTCAAAGTGAATTACTCCTTTGCAATCCCACCAGATAGAGAGAAGAACCTTTTTCCCATGAAGTCCCCTTCTTGATTGTGGTTGAGCTTTTTCCCTTTTACCAAGCCACTGTTTATGACATTTAACATTTCAATAGAAGATCCATTTTTCGTCACCAGTCACAAGTTTTTACAAAAAGGGTGAAATGAGTTGACGAGAATGGAGAGAAGAGCAGATGTCAACTCGAGATTTGCGGTTGCTTTTGGACAACTCATGAGGCACTCATTTTCCAAGTTGTTGAAGAACCTTTCCAAGTTGTTGAAGATGATGATGAACAGTTATATGGTTTGAACTAAGCTTTATTGCCAATTCTTCAACTGATAATGCAGGATTTTCTTCAAGTAATGCCTCAAGGAGCTTATCATCAAACGTTCTATTCAATCTTCATCTTCAAGGCTGAAATCTCCACTTCTGAATTTTGCAAACCATCTTCTGCAAGTTCTTTCATTCAAGCACTCTTTCCCATAAACTGAGTGTATGTTTCGAGTTGCTTCAGCTGCAGAGTTTCCTTTTTTGTACTCATAAAGCATTATGTGCCTCAAATGCTCTTTGGATACTTCCATGTTAGAAAGGGTTTTAATCAAAGAAATTTTAATTCTATTATTCTGTAAAATAATATTTAATTAGTTTAAATGCACACAAATGCATAAAAATAATTTTTAATTCCATTAGACATTCTAAAATACTAATAAATTTCATTTAATTTTAAAAAAGGTAAAATCGGACAGAACTAATGGGATGACCTAATAATTGATTAAAAATTCTTTTTGCTCATTACATCAAATATGTTTGATCCCCAGTAAATATTTCTTTATAATGCAGAAGGTATTCTGTGAGATTTTCCAAGTCATGTTTCTTTTTACAACTGGATGCCTTTCCTTTTTTATGACTGGATCACCAATCACTTTATAGAGTTGACTTGGTGCATTTTACTGTGACACCAGCACTAGAAAATTCATCCCCCAACAAGATCAAAGAGCCTCTTCTATTCAATACCCCACTTGCTTGTTCTTTCCTTGGTATAGCTTATACAATGATGTAATTTGTATGGGTGACAACAGCTGTGTAAAGAAGTGGTGATCTCTAACAGTGAAGGGAACCTGTGGAAGACTTTGACTCAGAAAAACATAGGACAAGGTGGTGAGGCATGATCTTTGAACGTTGGATCTCACAAAAGTGATGACAAGTGATTGTGGCCTTTGGTGATTTACTGTGCTTGAGAAGAATCGTCAAGCCAAGTGAAATTGTAATTGTGGCCAATGCCGGTGGCACAGGGGAAACACCTGTGCTGGTGACATTTAAAAGGCACCCACTACACTCTTGGACTGGCTGGCGTTAGGAAGGGCATTCAGCAGTAGAAACCAAGCCAAAATCACAGAATTAGAGTCTGGTGCAGCTCTCTGGCTTACCAGTTTCATTCCCCACCTGGACGGGACACTAATCTGTCGCAGGGTCACTCTCATTTGCCAGCTAAGTGGACTGGAGCAACATGAAATGAAGTGTTTTGCTCAAGAACACAACACGTTGCCCAGTTCAGGTATCGAAGTCACAATCATGAGTCCAGCACCCTAACCACTAACTAAGCCATGCACCTCCACCCTTAAGTATTTAATTATTCAAAATAATTAGGGGTTGGCATGGCTGTGTATAGGCACAGGCATTGCTGTGTGGTTATCAACTTTGCTTCTCAACTACATGGCTTCAGGTTCAGTTCTACTGTGCTGCACCTTCAGCATGCATTTTCTACAATAACCCTTAGCTGATCAATGCCTTATACATATTTTTCTCAACCGATCAATGAGCCGACTGAGTAAACCTATCAATAGCAAACCTATAATGTTTACTGGAAACAGCTATTAGTCAAATTTACTATAATAAAGGAAAATATGACCATTGTTTATGTGTTGTTTTGTATATCACTCTGTGTAAAATCCAGTATAACTGGAATACAACCATTGACTTATAATGGATGCTGCAACAAGAACACATGGAGTTCTTCACTAATCTAAACAATATTGTTAGCCTGGTGTACTAACAGTGAGCTTATATTGTATTTTGCCAATATTGATAATCCTTCATTAATAACTATACATATATCAGCATCATCATCATCATTTAATGTCTGTTATCCATGCTGGCATGGGTTGGATGGTTTAATCAGGCTGGCATGGTCTGGCATGGTTTTCTATGGCTTGATGCCCTTCCTAACACCAACCACTCTGAGTAAATTTGACTTACAGCTGTTTCCAGTAGTCATTATAGTTTTGTTATTGATAGGTTTACTCACTCAACCCATTGATTGGTTGAGAAAAATTGAATGACCTAGAAAGTTGATGTTACTTTTGTCAGAGTCATTTACTCTTTACTCTTTACTCTTTTACTTGTTTCAGTCATTTGACTGCGGCCATGCTGGAGCACCACCTTTAGTCAAGCAAATCGACCCCTGGACTTATTCTTTGTAAGCCCAGTACTTATTCTGTCGGTCTCTTTTGCCGAACCGCTAAGTGACGGGGACGTAAACACACCAGCATCGGTTGTCAAGCAATGCTAGGGGGACAAACACAGACACACAAACATACACACAAATACATATATATATATATATATATATATATATATGACGAGAATGGCTGAAGATAGTTGTGTGCAAAAGTGCTACACCCTAGCAGTTGAGGGAACCTGTGGAAGAGGTAGACCCAGGAAAACCTGGGACGAAGTGGTGAAGCACGACCTACGAACTTTAGGTCTCACTAGAGACCGAGACCTATGGAAGTATGCTGTGCGTGAGAAGACCCGGCAAGACTAGTCAGGCCATAACCCGTGGCCCCTACCTGGGACGTAGTCAGTCCACCTGTGCATACCTTCCTTCTTGTGACACTTGTGAAGACCTGTTGAGGCAAGTGAAAATCAAATCAAAAAAAAAAATCAAACAAAATCAAAATAGATGAACATCAATGGAATTTGTATCTTTGTGGTACCAGTGCCGGTGGCACACAAGAAAACCATCCGAACGTGGCCGTAGCCAGTACCGCACCGACTGGCCTCCATGCTGTGGGCACGTAACAATCATCATCCAATCGTGGCCGATCGCCAGCCTAATCTGGCTCCTGTGTCGGTGGCACAAAAAAAAACCACCATCCGAGCGTGGTCGTCTGCTAGCCTTGTCTGGCACCTGTGTCGGTGCTACATAAAAACACCATCCGAGCGTGGCCGTTCGCCAGCCTCGTCTGGCACCTGTGTCGGTGGCACATAAAAACACCATCCGAGCGTGGTCGTCTGCTGGCCTTGTCTGGCACCTGTGTCAGTGGCACATAAAAACACCATCCGAGCGTGGCCGTTCGCCAGCTTCGTCTGGCACCTGTGTCGGTGGCACATAAAAACACCATCCGAGCGTGGCCGTTCGCCAGCCTCGTCTGGCACCTGTGACGGTGGCACATAAAATCACCCACTACACTCTCGGAGTGGTTGGCGTTAGGAAGGGCATCCAGCTGTAGAAACACTGCCAGATCTGACTGGCCTGGTGCAGCCTTCGGGCTCCCCAGACCCCAGTTGAACCGTCCAACCCATGCTAGCATGGAAAGCGGACGTTAAATGATGATGATGATGATATATATACGACAGGCTTCTTTCAGTTTCCGTCTACCAAATCCACTCACAAGGCATTGGTTGGCCTGAGGCTATAGTAGAAGACACTTGCCCAAGATGTCACGCAGTGGGACTGAACCTGGAACCATGTGGTTGGTTAGCAAGCTACTTACCACACAGCCACTCCTGCACCTAAAGAAATTTTAAAAAGTAGTCAAAAGTGTTTAAACAGTTCATAAAATATGCACAGGAAGGGAACAGTGAATGAATCATTTGCGAAAAAAATAATCATCTACCAAATTTCATTGGTTAATCTAAAGCTATATAAGTAGGCATTTGCTCATGATGCTATAATGTGGGATTGGATTTTAAACCATGTGATTCCAAAGAGAACTGTTCACTTAGCCTCACAGCTATGCCTGAATCCAGAGGCATAGCCTCCAAAGTTAGTGTGAGTGAACACATAAAAAAAAAAGATGCCGTGATACATACCAAACAATTTTTATCTCATTGATTATACATTTTATAGAAGACGCCAATTTTAAAAACTGTGCTTGGGGGAGCAGTCACTCCCCTTGTTTCCCTATTAGTTACGCCACTGCCTGCACCCTTCTTATATAAAATTAGTTCATATGCTATATGCTGTAGTTTATAATTTTGCTCAAATGCTCATTCCAAAATTCATAGTTTATGCTTTGTTCTGAATGTTGGAAGGCTATGCTTCACTGATATGGTTAGAATAAAACTGAAACAAATACTGGAGTTGCCATTCATCCATATTTGGCAGAAAAATTAAAATAATTTCAGTGATTTGACTTAATTTTGTTTCTCCAACCCCATTGCATAATTATCTATAATTACATTTTTAATGCTTTTTCTCTTGATTATATATGTTAACACCAACTTAACTATTGATTTTCATATGGATGCCATCATTGAATCATTCATTCTCTGAAATGATTGTATTCCTCTATGCTCACCATTATATAATATTGTATATCTACTTAGCGGTTCTTTCATCTCAATTCAGCATGTATGATGAAGTCTAAGCTTTGCTAATGAATAATTTTCATCAGTGACTAATATTGTTCAAACAGCGTAGTTAGCTTTTTAATGACACCTACAACCCCTGCATTAAACATGTGAGCACTAATTTATCTAGTGATACATATATATATAAATACATACATACATGCATACATACATATAGTTATGTGACAGTCATAATTCTAACTGTAAGAAGCTCATAATATCATAATATCAAAACTAATCAAAATTGTAATCTTTCTGATATTTAGTTGGATCTTCAAGTTCTTTTTAATTGGTTATATCTCACATAGTATAATCTAAAATACGAGTCTCTTTTGTTCATTATTCTTTAAATCTTAGATAAACACAAATGTTCTACAAACAGGAAAAGTATTATTGATTTAGTTATGATTTCTATATAATTTTGTTTACTTTTGTAAGAGTTTGTTGTTGAGTTTTGTAGTTTTCCTTGAAGTTAAAATCAAACCCAGCTCTGAATCTGGAAGAGACCATTCCTCTCTTTTTCTGTTTTATTTTCTTTAAACATAGTGTCTCCAAGAGTATATTATCTAATGTATCCTCTATATTAAAAACAGTAGTTTGTGATTCAAGGAGTAATCTTTCCAACAACAACCTAAGGCACCTTTTTGAATTCCATGTCTAACACTTGCTGACATGCTTACAAAATCAAAAAAAACAATACAGCACCCATGACTTTTGGAAACATATTTTCATACTCAGAATTACTAAAGCATGGAATAAACTACCCACATCAGTTGTTGGCTGTTGGGACACTGCATCCTTCAAAACTTCCATGCTTCCTGAAATTCGCCAACAGTACACCCGATGATGAGTAACAACTCATTCACTATTCACTTTCTGTGCATTATTCTATGTCAGGGGTGGGGAAACATTTTTGTGCAGTGGGTAAAAGTTTCCCCCCAAAAAGATCCATGGGTGGATCACAACTCCAAACTCTTATATCTATGTAAATCTTGTATATATCTATGTATAATTTGATATACATTAATAAAGATGACTTTAACACATTAAATTAACATGTAACGTCTTCATTAATGCTGCCACTGAATTTGGGACGTTTATATTACTTATGAGGTATTCTATATTTTTCAGCTAGAGTGTAGTTGGATCTCAAATGGGTGGTACAAACCTAGCAATATGTGTTTTATAATGAAAACAAAATTTCCATCCAAATGGCAATTGCTGGACGATTTTTTGTTTGAGTCTAACTGTTTTAAGTCATAGTGGAAATGCGACCTATATCGCAAATAGGCATATGAATATTGTATAAATTTTATAATTGAAAAATTGACTATATTTTGTACATACAAATATACCAGTCAGCAGGCGCAATAAAATGGGCTTGCGGGGGTCTTCCCACCACTGTTCTATGTACTGTTCATACATTTTTGTTTACATTTTCTGAGTTGTAGTGCATTTGAGCACTGTATACCATCGTTTCATTACTATTATTATTATTATTATTGAGTGAGAGAGCAGTTCATGCCATCAAAGTGACACTGGGGTAAAATATACGAAGCCCAATATACCCATCATGACTACCCGTCTGATAAAGGTACACCAGGCACATGCATCACAACCATATGTGCGCGACATGGTGATCTCATATCAAGATAAACAGCACATGACCTTGCAGGTGGGGCTCAGTTAGAATTTTCTTCAGGTTGAGTAGCCCATCCCGCTCAAACGGTCCCTGAATAAGGGTCGTTTAAGGATGTTGAAAGAACCACCCATGTTTCCAGAGGTGAACTATTCAAACCCCAAAGAATCCCTCTCAACACATGGCTATGATGCTCCCCCACTACTTCTGCTCGTGATCAGAGATGCACATATCGTCAGCCACTAAAGGACATGCTCAACTGGTTAAGGTCAAACAACTGACAAGCAAATCTATGGTATTGAGCAGAATATTTGCTGTAGCCCATCTTTTATACCAAGACAAAACAATGTACATGATAACACTTCCAATCAGTTAAGATCAGAAGCCATGAGAGCCTCTGCCTGGTACTGCATCAGGGCATTTATTATTATTATTATTATTATTATTATATTATATTATTATTATTATTATTATTATTATTATTATTTTCTCTTTATCATGGGCTTTGTTGGAGCTCCTGTAGTCTTGTATGAACAGCATATTATTGTTGTTGTTGTTGTTAATTCTAGCAGTTTGAGTTGCCACACGGAGCCTCCTCATTGGTCTTAAAGAGTAATGAGAATAGTTTAGGTGTGAGATTAAAGCTCCGTGCTGTCTTCAGTTCTTCGAAAAGATTTTAAAAAACCCTATCTTTTAAATTTTAAATTCAACTTCAATATTTAACATGCTGTTGATAATATATGTATATCTATATATATTTTCATTTCAGCCATTTTTACAGTCCTTTTTCCATACAGGCATCATTTGTATGGAAACTTATTTGAGGCTGTATTTTGTGACTGGAAGCCCTGAAGCCCTCCCTCCTTGTTGCTAATCTTTACATGTTTCTCAAGTAAAGAAGATTTATATGTATATATATATGTTAAATTATATATATATATTCACACACACAGACACACACGCACACACACACACACGCACATACATAATACATACATACATACATACATGCATTCATATATTCATGCATGCATACATACACACACACATACAGGGTACAATAGGTAAATTGTCGCCATTTTATATTTTTAATTTTGTACATGTGCATTGTTTGTTTTTGATTTTGTTGACTACACAGTATAGTAGGGTCAATTGGGTACTGACTGTGAAAAAAAAGAAAGCACCATGATGCAATTCATTCTGCCAGAAATTTGGAAATGACATGCTGTACTACTTGGCATTCACACTGGAAGCTCCACTACGAACATTTCAGAGTGTTTGGGTGTCAATCTGAGGAAAGTGCAGAGGATCTGGAAAGAGCTGGATGAGTCTAATGGTTATTACGAAAGTATTGCAATTCAAAAAACTCAATCTGATCATTCTGATAAGGAAAGAACTCATGAATTTGTTGGTGAGATCCGGGCCATGATTGACAATGATCCCTCCAAGTCAGTCAGGTCTCCCGCCAGGGACATGGGAGTGTCTCGGTTTCTTATCAGGCAGATAGTGCATGAAGACATTCGGTATTGCCAACCACTTTACAGAATGTATTGAAATGCCTTTTCTGTGGCACTAGCAATAGTAAAATCACTAAGTAGTTTACAGGGCAAGACCCTTCAACTGCTGGGGTGGAGTAGTATTGAGGGACAGAAAAGACATCTTTCATTAGAAGAGAAACATGGCTATATCTGATGGGGAGAGAGAGAGAGAGAGAGAGAGAGAGGGAGAGAGAGAGGTAGAGAGAGATAGGGAGAGAGAGAGAGGGAGAGAAAGAGAGAGAGAGAGGTGATGATGTGACTGAGGTGAGACGGGACTGTACATCCAAGTTACAGGGTGGTGTATATAGTTAAGTGGACCACACATTGGAGAGGGGGGTAGGTGGGTGAGTAGGTGAGAAAGTTTGTAAGAATTCTCATCATTCATTGTTTTCATGCAAGAATGACATTTATGTATTTGTTGCATAATATTCCTGTGCAAAAATATCTAGTTACTACAGCCTTGCAATCGCTGAAAGCCTACTTGTTCACCCTTTTGTATATTTTTTTTTTCCAAAACAGTCTTTATCCTTTTCAGGATAATCATACAGAATATTTATTTCCAATACTGTGCTTTGTAGGATTACACCCCTCCGATTGCTACACTCTTTGAATTTCTACATTTTCGGTATCCTAATCACTATGCCAACTTTCTAATCTTCAGGTATCTGTTCAATATTCCATATATTATGAAACAACTTCAATAATGTTCTTGCAGTCATGTGCTTATCTGCTTCCTTTTTTTCTTTTCATCTTATTTTTTTAACATTTCTTTTGCATTTCCATCTAATTCAGGAGCCTTTCTGTTTTTTAATTGCTCAATAAAGCTTGCTATTTCTTCAACAGACATTTCATGTACAGCCACATCCAGCGCCTCTGTGCTTCAGGAATTATCAGAGCATTTCTTCCATTAAATGCCTTTCTCATGATTGTATTAAAATGTTCTTTCTATCTTCCTTGAATGTATATATCAGATATTATTAGTTTCCCATCAATACTAAATGCAGGTACTCTCTTTGATCTTTTCACTTTGCCTGTAATCTCGTTTATTATTTCATAAGCTTTTCTGATTTCTCTACCACAATGAGTAAGTTATCTACTTCATCAGCTTTCACATTCAAGAATTTTCTTTTATCTTTTCTTAAACACCTTTTCATCCCTTTTGAGATTCCAATATTTAGCTATTTCCATTTCAAAGTCCATCTTGTTTTCTCACTCTCTCCCTCTCTTCCTCCCTTTCTCTCCCCCTCTCTCTATTTCTCTCCCTCTTCAACTTTTAACAATTCGTTTTTGTTCCTTTCGTGCCTCATTAACTTCCTATGTTTCATCCCTAAATCCAAAATCCATTTCCTCCTATTTATCTTACTTCTACTCAGAACACCTTTGGCTACATTCTTCCATGCGCCATTGATTTCTACATGGTCTCCATCTATAGCTTCAGGTATCACTTATTGATTTCGACATTCAATTACAAATTCATCTTTAATTCTATCATCTTTCAACTTTTTTGTATCGAATCCAGTAATCCCTTCCTTAATTTCCTTATCCTTAACTTTAACCAAATTGTCCCATTTACTAACATATGATCATTTCCAAAACCTGCACTTCAATAACTTTTAAAGCATAATAGTGATTTTACATAATATATTTATCCAAAAAATTAAGTATTTGATTGTAATATTTTTTTATGTGAAGAGGCTAAGTGTATTTAAGAATAGTCTTTGGTTTAAAGAATAGTCTTCTGTTTGCTACTATGGTCAGCTTTGGTGTTAGGTTACCATTTACAATTTTCATACCTCTTGCTGGTATACTATCAGTTTCTTCTTACAACAATTGGTAACAAGAATCTTTCTCTTCATTAACACACACATACACACACACACATATATATATATATATATATATTGGTATAAAGTACAATATTGATAATAAGGAGAATGAAGAGAATGAAGAATTTGAACATTCAAATTTTGTTTACTTACAGTTAGTTTATTCATAATAATAGCCTGAGACATGTTTCAATCACACCAACTGCATATTGTTGCATATTCATATGCAGCAATTTATGCATTGTTAGTACAATCTCCTCAGGACGTATAAGTATGACATTTTTCGAAGAGGAATTTTCCTCCACTATAGTTAAAATTAGGCTTGGTAGTAGTAGTAAACCTTGACATTTTTCCATGAGATATTTTTCTCAACTGTTTGTTTGGGTAAAATTTAATAGCAGCAGCAGTGTTTGTTGAAGTTCTCAAATGTTCTTGGCTGGGTGGGAAGTGGTTCCTTAGAATACTTATTTTTGATTGATTCTACATACTTTTTAGTTATAAGGTATTTTGATGAATTCCAGAGTTAATTATATTATTTGAAATTTGTGAAGGTTATTAATATTAGTAGTGGATAATTACTAAGCAGTAAGAACCACGTGGTTATTAAAAAGAAGTTGTCAGTTGTATTTTAATTCTTCTAACTTATTATTATTTTAAAGTGTTTTTAGGTTATATTATATATAGGCATAGGAGTGGCTGTGTGGTAAGTAGCTTACTTACGAACCACATGGTTCCGGGTTCAGTTCCACTGCGTGGCACCTTGGGCAAGTGTCTTCTACTATAGCCTTGGGCCAACTAAAGCCTTGTGAGTGGATTTGGTAGACAAAAACTGAAAGAAGCCTGTCGCATACCAATTATATGTATACAATTATACACACTTGAATAATACATACTAGCCCTAATATACTGAAATACTAATAATCACCAACTAACCACCATCACAAATGAAACCCACACCCATACTATGACAAACTCCCCATACCCATTTACACCTACATAGTAATCCCAATATATTCTTCCATACATGGGCAAGTGCGTGAAGCACATGAACCATAATTAGTACGTACAACCCCTAATACACACTAAGATATACGTATCAAGCTCGACCTCCACAGTGATAAGTTTACACACAATCACACCCAGACGGGTGAATTGCACAACCAGTGAATGCTCACACATACGGGCGCGATTACATTGTTGCATATATCGAGCCAAATAGTATGCATATGTACATGTGAGGGGTACACGTAAATGAAGTGAGCGTGTACCCCTGTATTATACCCGTGCGTGAATATACACATGGAGACTACCACACAGGTACAAATGTGTTTAGAAATGGGACCCCATTACTACACTTAATGTATACTCTCACCCATCCGAACGGATGTGTAAGTGTATCTCCGGGTGTATATGTTGAGGCTTATATGTAGAGTGGTTGAAGTGAACGTCGTTGAAATGTGAATGAATGGGTAGTAGAGTGGGAATTGTAACAGGCGGTGGTGGACTAGTGTGCTTGGAATTGTGAATGGATTAGGGTGGTAATGAGGTAGGCATTGAGTATGGGTTACTGTAAGTTGTTGTTAGAGTTGCTAGGGTGAGCTAAAGCTCATAATGTATATAATTGATTTTTCATGATAGTTTTTAAAGAATCCATCATAATAAATTTTTTTAAGTAGCGTTGGTTTGCTACGTGGGAAATAGTTTTTAGTAGTTATTATATTTCTCCATTCATACTATGAATGACGTTTACTTTCTATGGCGCGTATTCTTTTTTTACATTAGTTATTTCTATGGTAACGTAATTTGGTTTGGTTTTTGAACGGCTAAAAATCTAATTTCACTTCATAATTTGTAACTGAATTGTAAGTATGTATTTGATTTATCCTTATGTCATAATGTTATTTGTGATATTCTGGTTAATTACGATGTCTTATTGTTGTTTCATAAGAGTGTTTATGTATATGAGATTGGTTGTGAGTTTTAATTGTAATTATTTATTTATCTGTATGAGTGTGGGTGTAAATATTGTTGTAATATCTGTTTTAGTGAGTATGTTATGCGTATATGTGAGGGAGCATATGTATCTGTTGTGTGTGGTGTTTGCGTGTGTGTGTGTTGTGTGTGAATGTGTATTTGGGTTTGTATTTAGGATTTGGGATGTATGTGTAATTTGTCTGTGTGGGGGAGGGAGTGGTTTTGTGTATATGAGGTTATAAGTTAGTATAGGTTGGTGTATAGTCTTGGGTCTGTGGTTCCGTGTGGGTTTTTTGTGTGTGAATGTTTAGGTTAGGGGGTTGCTATATAAGTTTGTTATAGGGTTTAGCAAAGGAGATTTTATCGTTATATGATTTTATGAGTTTTGGTTTATCATGGTTTTTTTTTTAGGTAATTCGTGGTATTTTGTATATTTTAGGTGTTGGGTTTTTTTTACATTGTTTCATTCATAATTTTGAGTGGTGTTCGTTTTGCCACGTGAATAACCGGGTGGTGGACTAGCGTTGCTTGGAATGTGAATGGAAAGTTGTAGTAGTGAGGTAGGAATAGAGAATGGGATTGGGTTACTGCAAGTTGTTTGTTAGAGATGCTAAGGTGAGTTAGTTAAGCTCATAAATGTATATATGTTTTTTGTGGGTGTGTAAGTATTTGTTGTATATGTCGAGTTTAGTGGAGTATGTATAGGCGTATATGAGGGGGGAGTATATGTATCTTTTGTGTGTGAGTGTTTTGCGTGTGAGTGTGTGTTTGGTGTGTGTGAATGTGTATATGGGTTTGTTATTTAGGTTTGGGATGTATGTGTTAATTTGTCTGTGGGGGAGGGAGTGGGTTTTGGTGTATATTGAGGTTATAAGTTAGTATAGGTATGTGTATAAGTCGTGGTGAGTTTGTGGTTTACGTGTGTGTATTTGTGTGTGAATGTTTAGGTTAGGGGTTTACTTTATAGGTTTGTTATAGAGTTAGCAAAGGAGATTTTATCGTTATATGTTTTAAGAGTTTTGTTTTATCATGGTTTTTTTTTAGGGATTCGTGGTATTAGTGTCTATATTTTCGATATGGATTATATATAGGTTATATATGGATTATATACTTATATTTTTTCATTTATACTTTAATTATTTAAAAGTATTTATTTTTATATTTTAAAATTTTGATTTTTTAGATGGAAGTCCACCTGAAGATTGTCGATCAAGACAAGAAACGATTGTAGTGGCGGTTTTTGATATTTTATTAAATAAATTTTATGTATTGATTAAGTCTTTCCTTGTTGTTTTGCAAATATAGTGGTTTTGTCTCAAATAATATTTTATATATATATATATTATATTTCTGTCCTGTTTCTTATTGTACTGTTTTTCTTATTTGTATTGTTTTTTCTTCATTTGTATTGCTTTTATTTAATTCCTTTTGCAGGAAGGACTGCTTCGACTGTGTTCTGTCCTTACCTTCGAAAACACACTTTGAGTCGAACCAGGGACATCTGATGAAGGGAATTTTCCTTGTATTGTTTGTCCTGTACTCTGTTTTTCGTTGTTGAAAAAAAGTCCGTTCCTTGTTTGATTTTTGTTTCTCATCTCTCGTGTTCTACGTTATTTGTGGTGTCCTGTACTCATATATATATATATGCAATGTATATATACATGTAGATGTAAGTATGTACATATATGTATGTATATATGAATATATTTTTATTTATTATATTACTATATGACCGAACGCACGCGTTATTTCTCTATTTCTCTTCTTAAGTTTTTATTTATATATATATATATATATATATATATAGTATGTGTGTGTTGTGTATATGTTTTGTGTCTGGTTTGTCCCCCCCCCCCCAAACATTGCTTGATAACCGATGCTGGTGTGTTTACGTCCCCGTAACTGAGCGGTTCGGCAAAAGCGACCAATAGAATAAGTGCTAGGCTTACAAGGAATAAGTCCCAGGGTTGATTTGCTTGACTAAAGGTGGTGCTCCAGCATGGCCACAGTCAAATGACTGAAACAAATAAAAGAGTAAAAGAATATACAGAATTCAACTAAAAGTTCGCATATATATATATGTATTCATATATATATATATATATATATATATATATATATGTATAGTATGTGTATGTGTATGTATGTATATATATATATGTGTGTGTGTATGTATGCATATATGTATGTATGTATGTATGTATATGTGTATGTATATATATGGGTGTAAGTGTGTGTATATATGTATATGTAAGTGTGTGGTGCGTGTTATGAGTATGTATGTATGTTTGCACACATGTATATGTGTGTGTATATGTGTATATATATATATATGTATATTATATATGTATGTGTGGTGTGTATATATGTGTGTATGTGTATGTATGTATGGATATATATGCATGTGTATGTGTATGTGTATATGTACATATACGTGTACGCTCGTGTGTTTATGTATATGTAGGTACGTAGAGTTATCTATGTGTGTATGTATTGTACATGTGTGTAAGTATGTATATATATATATATGTGTATATGTGGTGTATTATATATATGTATATTGTATAGTATATATATGTGTGTATATATGTATATATATATATATATAATATATATATAAATATATATATTATATATATATATATATATATGTGTGTAGTTTATATGTATGTATCCGTCTATATAATAGGTAACTGCACGTACATATACTTAATATTTATTATGTATTTTTGAGTATGCATGTATGAATAACTGCGCGTATATATATTTACTATTTACTTATTTTTTGAGTATGCATGTAGTATGAATATAAGGAGGCACGTGTGTGTGTGTGTGTATGTGTAAGCATAGATATATGTATACTTTTACGCAGTGTGTACTTATGTGTATATATGGATGCGCGCGTTGTGTGTGTGTGTATGGGTACGCATGTACATGTGTATGTGCGGTATGTGATATATGAGTATGTATGTATGTGTGTGCGTATATTTGTATATGTATGTATGTATATGATGTGTGGTATGTATATATATATATATATATATATTATATAATATATGTGTGTGGTGTGTGTGTATGTGTATGTATGTATATGTATATGCGTATGTGTATGTATTTGTATGTGTATGCATGCGCGTATATTATGTACGTATATGTATACGTGTGGGGTGTGTGTGTATGTGTATAAATGTATGTATGTATGGATGTAGGATGTATGTATACGTATGTATGTGTATGTGTGTATATGTTATGTATGTGTATGTGTGGTGTATATGTATATATATATATATGTATATGTGTATATGTATGTATATGTATATATATATTATATATTGTATATATATGTATGTATATATATGTGAATATGTATGTATATGTATATATATATATACATGTATGTTTGTATGTAGGTGTATAGTATGTGTGTGTATTTATATTATTGGTGTATATGTATAGACTAGCCTTCTAAGAGTGTAGACATGAATTATGTAGGTACGCGTATGTATGTGTATATACGTGAATGTATGTAGATGTATGTAGTATGAATATAACGCGTGCGTGCGTGTATGTGTATGAGTGTGCGAATGAGTGAGTGTACGTGCTAAAGAGTGTGCGTGAGTAAATGAGTGCTTGTTTTCCAGTAGACAGATAAATGGACTGGCTGTCATAGCCAAGATGTTTGTGACCAGCTATCAAAGATAACAAAAGTAATAAATGAAGATAATAAAATTAAAATTAGGGAATGGGGTCTGTATTGTATGTGTATATATATGTGTGATGTGTAGGTATGCATAGGTACACATATGTATAATATATATATATATATATATATATGTATGTATATGTATGTGTGTGTATAGTGTGTGTATGTGTATATATGTGTATATAGGGACTAGTGTGCTGTGTGTGCATATGTGTGTGTGGATATGTGTGTGTATGCGTGTATGTGAGTATGTGTGTGTATGTGTATATATATTTTTCTGTGTGTATATGTATGTGTGGTCGTGTGTGTGTATATATACATGTGGGTATACGTGTATGCATGTGAGTGTGTGTATGTGTGTATGTATACATATATGTGTATGTGTAGATATGTATATGTATGTGTGGAGTGTATATATATGTATATATGTGTGTGTGTACGTATGTGTGTATGTATATGTATATATGTTTGTATGTGTGTGTATATATGTATACATATGTGCATAGGTATAAGTGAGAATCTCCTTATTTACCTAAAATCTATTCCTTTTTATATATATTTTTATATATTTTTATATATTTTTTAATATATTTTTATTTTTTTTATTTATTCTTCTATCTAATTTAACACTGACTCCTTGACCACTCCCCCAAGTATGATATTTTGCGCTATGCCTACCCCCAAAAGTCCCCCACCAACACCGCTTTAAACCTGCCTAATGTATAAATGCCAATACAATTCTTGTTAACTAGCTTCCTGAAGATTTCTCTTGAATGAAACAGTTCTAGTCCTGTAGAAGCTCCTTCTATATAATATATATATATATATAATATATATATATATATAATATATATATATATCGGAATTGTTTAACATCCACTTTCATGGAATTTGTTCAGGCAGATCTTCTATGGATGAATGCCCTTACTGTTGCCAATTACATTAAAGGTACACATGTCTGGAGCGCTCAGCTACTTGCATGTTAATTTCACAAGCAAGCTGTTCCATTGATCAGATTACCAGTTAACCATCCATTATTCTCTTCTCACACTCTAGTGATATTATCACCCATCTTTGCCCTTTCCTGATCCACTGTCTGTACTCCCTCTTATACTCACCTTTTTGTACCTTGAGAGTTCACTTGTCACTACCAACTTCATCTTCTTTCCAGTTGCTCCCATCCAATTCTTATATAACTAGCTGACCCTGTGTCATAAAAAATGAAGGCTAATTGTAGTATTTTATATACAAACTAGCACTATGACCCAGCGTTGCCGGGTCATAGTGCTAGTGCATACATATACAGCTGTGTGCATGTGCACATACACGCGGGTACTGTTCAAATCTCCAACCAATCACATACAGTTAGCTGGCATTCAATTGGTATATCAAGTTTCAGGCATTTTGATTGGGTTTTGGATAGAAAATACACAAAAAAGTCACTTCTATTAATTTTTTAATGGCTTTGCGGCATGACTGGGGAAATGTTAAGATGTGCACGGCCACCCTTTGATGGTTTTGAATGACCATAGAAAGTGTGAGCCCTCTAACTGAAAAATTGTGGATTTGTATAAAGGACACACACACAGACACACAGACACACACACACACATTTTGCCGTTTATATATATAGAGATAAAGTACAAAATAAGGTATATAATAATCATAGAAACAAACATTCACATACTTCCCTTGTACATGCACACACATACACACATATATACTCAAACGGAGTTGAAATGCTGTTTGATTTTTCTCTTCAGCATTGAACATTCACCATTCCATTTCCATTGCACACACACATACACACACACGCATGCACAAACATTCACACCTCCCTTTTACATGTACACACATATACTCACACAGAATTGAAACGCTGATTTTTTTTCACCCCTTCCTTCCTTATTCATGTATCACCCCTTCCTTTCTCCATTGCTATTACTTTCTCTCACTCTTTCTCAGTCAGGGCTATTACTCTCACTACTTCTCCTTCACTGAATTACTATTTTTTCTCCTCTCCCTTCACTTATACTACTCTTTTTCCTACTCCATCCTACTCCTACTCTGTGATTTTGCACAAATACATATATATATATATGTATATACACACAAATATATATAAAACACTATGTTCATTATTATATTAGGAGATGTTGGGGAGCCATGTAACTTCTCTTTAGCAAGACACCTGTTCATGTTCTTATCATGTTTTAACTTCTCAACATCTGGTGAAAAGCCACCTCTCCCACTCTCAAATATACCCTTACTCAGTTGAAAGAACTTCTTCCTTTTCTTGTCTTGCAAGTTACTTGGCGACCTCATTAATACTGGTGGTGTGAAAAAAAAAAAAAAGCAAAAAAAAAAGCACCCAGTACACACTGTAAAGTGGTTAGTGCTAAGATGTGCATCCAGCTGTAGGAACCATGTCAAATCAGACATTGGAGCTTGATGCAGTCTTGCAGCTTGTCAGATTCTGTCAAACTGAGCCAGTATAGAAAACAGATGTTAAATGAAGATGATGTGTGTGTGTATGTATATGTATACACACACACACACACACACACACATACACACGAACATATATATGTTTATTTTCATTCATTCCTAAGTCCATTTTTCCATACTAGCTTGGGCTACACGAATATATTATTGAAGCATAGTCTTATATGTACACACGCACACATACATTGCGTGTGTGTTTGCGTGTGTGTGTGTGTGTGTGTGTGCATGTGTGTGTGTGTATATATATATATATATAATATATATATATATCTGTGTGTGTGTAGGCACACAGCACATATATTATTCAGTGAATATTACCCTCAACATATATCACATTATGATGCTGAATATAATAAAACTGATACCTTTATTTCCCCCCGAAATGACATGAACTTTCATGTTTCATTACACCATAATGGGCAGAACTATTTTTAAACATTTCCAAAGAGAAAATTTCATTTCACTTTGGCAAAGAATTTAAAAAAAAAAAATTTTATTATCCCAAATAGGTTGCAAACTATTCAAAAAAACTCTAGCAACATCATAATTGGATTTATTTATGTTATTTTGTACTTTTTATTATTTTTTTTTTGTTATCACTGTTACCATCACCATCATTTTCAGCAGCAGCAGCATTAGCAGCCACAGCAGCAGCAATAAAGAAAATTATATCTCTCTTAAGACCACATTTTACCAACGTGAATTCTTTCTCCGTTTACTCAACCATAATGAAACTGCCATTCGAAAATTCCTACTCCTTTTGTTCGGAGATTTTCCATTCTTCGACGAATGAGGAAAGAGAAGGAAAGAGGCTGAGGAGAGACTGATAAATGGGGAGAAAGAGAGAGGAAAAGTAAAGAGTGAAGGAGAAAGTGAGAGAGAGAGAAAGAGAAGGAGAGAGAGAGTGAGAGACAGAGAAAGAGAGAGAATAGATTGACAGATAGCTAGCCAGATATAGTTTCTAAATGATAGAGAAATATAAAGTGGAGTAAGACTGATAAATAAGATACAAAAAGAGAATATGCAAGATATAAATAGGTATACTGACAGACAGACAGATAGATAGACAGATAGATAGACAGATAGATAGAGAGACAAATAGACAGATAGACAGATAGATAGAGAGATAGATTGACAGATAGATAAAGAGATAGATAGACAGATAGATAGAGAGACAGATAGATAGAGAGATAGAAAACGGATAGACAGATAGATAGACAGAGAGATAGGTTGATTAATAAACAGATAAATTTATAGATTCATAGATTCATAGATAAATAGATAGATTGACAGACACACAGATGATAGATAGATAGATAGATAGATAGATAGATAGATAGACAGAGAGATGATAGATAGATAGACAGACAGACAGACAAGCAGACAGGTGGATAGATAGATATATTGATAGATAGATAGATAAAAGGAGGGACAGACTGATATTCAGGAAGATAGACTGCCAGATAGATAGATAGACAGACAGACAACCAGACATATAGATAGACAGACATATAGACAGACAGATAGACAAATCGATAGATAGATAGATAGATAGATAGATAGATAGATAGATAGATAGATAGACACATAGATAGACAGATAAATCGATTAATAGATAGACAGACAGATAGACAGATAAATCGATTGATAGATAGCTAGACAGACAGATAGACAGATAAATTGATTGATAGATAGATAGATAGACAGACAAACAGACAGACAGACAGATATATATATATATAGATAGATAGATAGATAGATAGATAGATAGATAGATAGATAGATAGATAGATAGACAGATAGATAGATAGATACTTATACAAACTGACAAATATATACATAGATAAGCTGAAAAATTGCCTGATGTACCCATAGATAGTGAAACACATACACATGTGCACAAACAGAAAAATACACATGTACATACATATATACATAGTAAGAAACAGAGATGGATAGATAGATAGATAGATAGATAGATAGATAGATAGATAGATAGATAGATAGATAGATAGAGAAATGCCACTACAGTCACATACATACACACATATGCACACACACACTCTAACACACACACACATGCACATTCATATTCACACACATACACAAACGCATGCTGAGGCAGTTGAATAGATAG